>NC_084733.1:42929792-43117292 GCF_033978785.1 Entelurus aequoreus | reverse complement strand
GGATAAGGCACCAGCACCCCCCGTGACCCCAAGAGAGACAAACGGTAGAAAATGGATGGTAATTGTATTGACAAGTTGACAAATATTCAACTTAAAGGGCCCTTCTAATGCTGACAACATTGGTACTTATTTCATAGTTATGGATCTAAAAGTAATGGCTACATTACAGGTAAAATAGAGAAAATAGACACAGTAGTGATTTTATGCTTGTTTTCTAACGAGTTACAGCACATTTTGGAACGCTCACTTCTAGCTCCAAAATATGGGCGGGCCTCCATCAACCTGCTGACATCCCCTACAGGAATCTGGAGACAATTTCATTCATACTAAATCACAATCTTTGAATGTAGAAATTGAAAACATTTGCAAAATACCCCCAAGCGGAAAAACTATGGAAAAATATTCTGCACTTTACGTGTTGTAGATATTTTAGCCATTTTTGCGGTTCCTTCTTGGAACAGACTGGAGCTTTTTTGTGTCTGTGAATGTGATGGTTTCATCGAGACTTTGCAGCTTCTCCTTGGCTGGAGCAAACAAACCATTGCCTACATTATGGAGTAGTCATATTGTAAACATGGAAGTGTAGCTCCGCTTAACGCTTGCAGCGGGGGCTCCACAGCGGATATCAGCGCTCATAAAGCTGAGATAAAGAAGGTAAGCAGTAGTAGGGTTGTACGGTATACCGGTACTAATAAAATACTGCGTTATTATTGAATAAAAGAGGTACTATAGTGCCTTTGGAAAAAAAAAGAAAAAACTGTACTTTTTTTTCTTGGACCTGATGGCTAATTATATGAACTCACACAGAGCACTTACAAGCGGAAACAAAATGGAGAAGAGGAATAATGGACGTACTTTGGCTTAACAATTAACAATAAAGGTGAAGCAATAAACAATGAAGTAACACCCTGCAAGTGGTGTTTTAAAGCATAGCTCGCTCGCAGCCAACGTCCCTCGCCAGTGTTTTAGCTACTTTTAAATCACTATTTCTTGCCTCCATGGCAACAAATAAAGTAGGTTTCCCTGCAGAACTAGGGATAGCTAAACATGCTTCACTAAACACCGTAGAAGGATAAAATAGCTTATCCCTAACAACAAGCTTGACATGATCCGTTGCTCGGATTATGTTTTGTTTAGTTTTGACTCCCTCAGTTATGTTTTCAGCACCGTTGAGTTTGTGTGTTTTGGTTACCATGGGTGCTGACTAGTTTCACCTGCCTCTGATTAGTGTCCGGGACGCTCACCTGCTGCCGGGCACTAATCAGAGAGCTACTTATTCCCATTTTTCCCCAAGCTCAATCTGGCTTTCTTGTTTGCACTACGCAACAGTGGCGACGTCTACTATTTGCTTCCATGCAATATGTTATGTTAAGTATTTCTACAATCTTTGATTCCTGTTCCTGTGCTAAGTTTCGTCATAGCTCTCACGCTATCGGCACGCTTTTCTGTCTTTTTGTATTTTTGCATGTTTCACGGACAATAAATTATTGTCTCACCTGCACCTTGCCTCCGTTGTTCCTGCTGCATCTTGGGAGAACAATCCGCGCAGTAAAATGCGACCCTGTGGTCACAAAATATTTTGTTTTTGTTTTTTATTGTTTATGAACTCAGGAAATATGTTCCTGTGCACAGGCGGACTTTAATTATGACCATTGTATGACCCTGTAACTACTTGGTATTAAATCGATACCCACATTTTTAGTATCAACCAAATCTTATTTAAAGTATCCAAACAGAAAAAAAGAGTGACTGCTACATTTTAACAGGCGTGTAGATAGAACACGTTAAAATTAGGGCTGTCAACGTTAACGTGTTAATGCATGCGATTTTGAAAATAAATATTCCGTTACCAACGCAAAGGGTACAAAATAAACCCACCTACAGTCTGATATACTGTAACTGATATTTCACTAAGCTTTAGAACTTTGTTGTGAAAATCTCCTTCCGCGTCTGTGGAAACGCTTCCCACCCACACTGCTTGGTGCCTCGTCTGAGCTAATGTGACGTAGATTACCATAGTAACTAATTAGATGACCATAGTAACTAATTAGATTACCATAGTAATTAATTAGATTACCGTAGTAACTAGTATATCATCCAAAAGCGCAGATTACAACCATTGAAATACTTTGTATAGTTCAAGACTTACGGCCATTAGAAAACATCACTGCACATCATAATGGCAGCTACACTTTCCATCTTAAAATCTAAAAAAAATATTTGGGAATGTCCGGCGGGCCAGATTGAAAAGCTTAATGGGCCGCATGTGGCCCCCGGGCCTTAATTTGCCCAGGTCTGGGTTAGAGTGTCCGCCCTGAGACTGGAAGGTCGTGAGTTCAAACCCCGAGTCATACCAAAGACTATAAAAATGGGACCCATTGCCTTCCTGCTTGGCACTCAGCATCAAGGTTTGGAATTGGGGGTTAAATCACCAACATTATTCCTGAGCGCGGCCACCGCTGCTGCTCACTGCTCCCCTCACCTCCCAGGGGGGGAACATGGGAATGGGTCAAGTGCAGAGGATAATTTCACCACACCTAGTGTGTGTGACTATCATTGGGACTTTAACTTTAACACTCCCTCCCTTCCTAGTGTGTTATGGCTGTTCCAACAGGTGGTGTTACCTGGCTGTAGCTGGGAAGTAGGCTGATATGAAGGGGATGTGTAAGGGTAATAAAGCCATAACTGGCTGCCTGTATGACGGGGTGGACGTTATATACAAGCACCACCTGTTCCATGTGAGGACTCTTTATCACCAGCTGGCCAGTGGTTTACAGCTCTTCTTTTACAGTGGCTTTGATTAGACAAAAAAGGTCAGGAGGAAAATGGAGAAGCTCATGTCACCATCCGGTTGAGAGACTAAATAGGAGTCCTCCTGAAACGTGTTCCTTTCAAACAGTTTGTCACAGGTTTGCAGAGACGAGTGGTACTGGAACGTTACAGTCCTCAGCACATCTTATTCTCTGGCGTCTCCATGTGGCTAATATGGTGTATGACAGGACAATGATTCTCTCATATTATTGTGTGGGTTAAATATGCAATTTCTTCTTGTTCAGTGGTTCTCAAACATTTTCCTCAGAAAACTCTTGGCACTCCAAATACCACCATAATGACCAACATTAAAATACAGTAGCGTAGGCCTAAATATTCATTAAAAACAAGACAGAGGTTTTATTTAACAAGTATATTTTATATTTTGTTATTTACTTGATTCTTTGGCATACCGCTGGAATCCAGGTGGAGCCCATACTAGAGTTTGAGAATCCCTTGTACTACTATTATTTTCTGCAGCTTCTTAAATTATGGATTTGTTTTGCAAGATGCACAAAAAAGTATATGCCTACGGTATATTTTTAGAAGTATTTTTGGCCTTAGTTTTTTGTTTTTTCTATAACCCACTGCACATTATAGAAATTATCATATGTTTCTAAACCCCAACTTGGTGAAAAGCGCAAAAAGGCACCATGAAAAGAGAATAAGCTCAAATGTTGACACCATTATACATAGTTTTGTCTTTTTACAAATGGAAATAAACATATGAAAATATCAATACCTGCGTTCTTTGATTTTTCAGTATGAAGCCCTGATTACATGAATACACCTAATTATCTAAAGACTGAGATTTAGTGACATCTTGCGGTGAGATTAATAACTACAACCAATATGCAGTACCTGTTTACAACAACTTTGGCTTTTCTGTAAGTACATTTGTGATCTCATTATATCGTGCGAGTGTACCTAAAACACACAACGGTGTTTGTGTTTTTAAGCTTTAAAAAAAGATTTTTTTTGTCTACATCTATCTATCTATCTATCTATCTATCTATCTATCTATCTATCTATCTATCTATCTATCTATCTATCTATCTATCTATCTATCTATCTATCTATCTATCTATCTATCTATCTATCTATCTATCTATCTATCTATCTATCTATCTATCTATCTATCCATCCATCCATCTGTCGGGGCTTGGTAAAAGGATTGGACTCAGATGCAGAGTAGGGAACTTGACAGGCTTTTATTTTGGCAGCTTCCTTTCACCTCCAAAGTCAAGGAATACAATACTATAATTAACCAAAAAACTAATCGATGAAAAAAGGTTCCAAAAAATAGGAACAACTGAACATCACTCCGAACGGAGGAAAACACAAAACCAAAGACGAACTAATAATTGGCGCAGTAAATGCTATAAAATATATAAACAAAAAACGCTCCAACGGGAGGAATAAACAACAGATATGAAAAATTCTACACTATCTTAATTAATAAAGTTTAACAAAAATAGTCACTCAAAAATTGAGGAATTTAACTAATAACTTACCACTTCGGCTGAATAAAGTCAATAACAAAAATTCACTCTGCTGAGGAGGAAAAAGGAAAACTCAAAATAGCCATGAAGGGATTCAAGAACATGGGACATAGACTGGATACAAGGCAAGGCATGGACATGGACGTAGACGCTGGAAAGTACGAATGAACGAAACAATCTGGCACAGAACAAACGGAGGAGTGGGCTTATAAAACACATGAGGGTAATAGGGAACAGGTGGAAACAATCAGGGAACAGGGATGACGTCAGACTGATGACACAGAAGGAAGGGCAAGTGACCTGAAACGAGAGGAGAGTTACTTTTCAAAGTAAAATATGCAAATCACAAGACAGAAAAAACCAAGACAAGACATCCCTCACCACGGTGTGACAGTACCCCCCCTTCTAGGGCTGACTCCTGACGGCCCAGACTGTCCAGGATGGTCCCTATAAAAGTCTTCAATGAGGGTGGAGTCCATAATATGACGAGAAGGCACCCACTGTCTCTCCTCCGGTCTGTACCCCTCCCAGTCTACCAAGTACTGTCTGCCCCGGCCCCGACTGCGAACTGCCACCAACTTCTTGACCTTGTAGACAGGGCCGCCCTCAATCATCTCGGGTGGTGGAGGGGACGTGGTGGCCGGAACCAGCGGGCTCTCTTTGGCAGGTTTTACTCGACTGACGTGGAAGGTCGGGTGTACACGCAGGGACTGAGGCAGACGGAGTCGTACTGCTGCGGGCCCGATGATTTTGGTAATGGGATATGGACCTATGAACCGTGGTGCTAGTTTTTTAGAGGGCACTTTGAGCCGCATGTCCTTGGCTGAGAGCCATACCTTCTGCCCTGGCCGATATGCAGGGGCGGGTTGCCTCTTGCGATCCGCTGCCTTCTTCACTCGGTCTCCTTGTTGAATTAGCACCTGACGAGCTGCTGCCCAGATGCGTCGGCAGCGTCGGACCATGGCATGTGCAGAGGGAACCGACACTTCCAGCTCATTGTCTGGAAAGACTGGAGGTTGAAAACCATAAGCACTTTTAAAAGGAGAAAACCCTGTGGCAGATGTAGGTAACGAATTGTGCGCATACTCGACCCAGACCAGGTGTTTGCTCCATGTAGGAGGATTTTGGGACACCAGGCACCGGAGGCAGTTTTCCAGTTGTTGATTGAGGCGTTCGGTCTGGCCGTTGGCCTCCGGGTGATAACCTGAGGTCAGGCTGGCCTTCGCTCCGATTAGCCTGCAGAACTCCCTCCAAAACCGTGACACGAATTGGGGCCCCCGGTCGGAGACAATGTCTTTAGGGAAGCCGTGAATCTTGAAAACATGGTTCATCATTATTTCTGCTGTCTCCTTGGCGGAGGGCAGCTTAGGCAAGGCAATGAATCTCACCATTTTGGTGAAACGGTCCACCACCGTCAGGACGGTGGTGTTACCTTGAGAGACCGGGAGCCCCTTGACGAAGTCTATGGAGATGTCGGACCACGGTCTGGAGGGAATGGGTAGGGGCTGCAGAAGGCCCATACGGGCTCCAGAGGACGTCTTGTTTCGAGCGCAGACCGAACATGCCTCCACGTACTCACGTACCTCCGGCTCCATGGATGGCCACCAAAACCGCCGGGAGATGACGAACATTGTTCTCCGAACTCCCGGGTGGCATGAAAGCAGGGAGGTGTGAGCCCAGTGGATCACCTGTGGGCGCAACTCAACCGGGACAAACAGGCGATTATCTGGGCACCCACTAGGTGGCGGGACTCCACCATTTGCCTGCTTCACCTCATCTTCTATTTGCCAGGTGACTACTCCAACCACACGGGTAAGTGGAAGGATCGTTTCAGGTTCCTTGGCAACAGGCTCGGGGTCGAACAGTTGAGACAGGACGTCTGGCTTGACGTTTCGGGACCCCGGCCTGTAAGAGAGAGAAAAAGAGAAGCGGTTAAAAAAGAGCGCCCACCTGGCCTGGCGAGAATTAAGTCTTTTAGCCTTTTTGATATACTCAAGATTTTTATGGTCAGTCCAGACAATGAACGGGGAACTGGCCCCCTTTAGCCAGTGCCTCCACTCCTCCAGAGCGATTTTGACCGCCAACAACTCCCGGTTACCGACATCATAATTCCTCTCCGCTTTGGACAGACGTCTTGACAGGAAGGCGCAGGGATGCATTTTACCATCCTTCTCCGAGCGTTGGGAGAGGATGGCTCCGATACCTTGGTTGGAGGCATCCACCTCTACCACAAACTGGCGTTGGGGGTCTGGCATGGTGAGGATAGGAGCTGAAGTAAAGCGATCCTTGAGGTTCTGGAACGCCTTTTCAGCCTCTGGAGACCAGCAGAACTGCACCTGGGTGGAAGTGAGAGCATGGAGAGGGGCAGCTATTGTGCTAAAATCGCTGATAAATCGTCTATAAAAATTAGCAAACCCCAAGAACTGTTGAACCCTCTTCCGGCTATCAGGAGTAGGCCAGTCGGCTACGGCGCTAACTTTAGCCGGGTCCATCTTAACTCCTCCAGGAGCTACTATAAAGCCCAAGAAGGAGATAGTATTGGCATGAAACTCACTCTTTTCGGCTTTTACAAATAGCTGGTTCTCCAGTAGCCTTTTAAGGACCTTGGTCACGTGGACCTTGTGAGTCTCAATGTCTGTTGAATAAATCAAAATGTCATCAAGGTACACATATACAAATTGGTCTAGAAAGTCTCTTAGCACATCATTTATCATGGCTTGAAATACAGCAGGAGCATTAGTGAGTCCAAATGGCATGACCAGATACTCATAGTGTCCACTGGGAGTGTTAAAACCAGTTTTCCACTCATCCCCCTCCCTTATGCGGATGAGATGATAGGCATTACGAAGGTCAAGTTTAGTGAATACCTTGGCTTGCTGGAGTTGGTCAAACACAGAGTTCATGAGAGGGAGTGGGTACCGGTTTTTGATGGTGATGTCGTTTAGTGGGCTGTAGTCAATGCAGGGTCTCAGGGTACCATCCTTTTTGTCCACGAAGAAGAATCCGGCACCCGCCGGTGATGAGGAGGGGCGGATCAGTCCTGCTCTTAATGAGTCTGTCAGGTACTCCTTCATGGCCGCCCTCTCAGGACCGGAGACTGAGTACAGGCGGCCTTTGGGAATGGTGGATCCTGGGATCAAGTTAATGGCACAGTCATATGGGCGGTGTGGAGGAAGAGACATGGCTTTAGTCTTGCTGAAGACCTCTCGTAGCTGGTGGTAACATGGGGGCACCCCATTCAGGTCCGGGTATTCCGATTCTGTGGCGGGGTTTGTGGAAAACAAATTGAGTTGTGCTACACCCTTATTACGTGTATCACTGGTGAAACACTCATGTACACAGTCCTTCCCCCATGTTTTAATTTCACCTGACCTCCAGTCTATATGGGGGTTGTGGTGAAAAAGCCACGGTTGTCCCAAAATCAAAGTGTGCGAGGAGGTTTTGAACAGATATAAGCAAATCTTTTCTTCATGGTCCTTTATGCATATGCGAATGGGTTCTGTGGTGTGGGTAATAGTAAACAATTCCTTACCATCCAGAGCTCTAGCTCTAATGGGTCGAGGTAATGGCTCAGACTTGACACCTAATTTTGCAGCCAGACCCCAGTCCATTAAACTTTCATCTGCCCCTGAGTCAATAAGTGCCCCAATGTCTGTGACAGTGTGATGTTTTACCTTGATTTTAGTGAGGGTCCGCGTAATGGGAGTAGAAGCAGTTATTTTACTCACTCCTATGGGTCGTTTCACTGGACAGGTGGCGACGAGGTGGCCCGGCTCCCCGCAGTAAAAACACCGCCCTTCACGTTGTCGTCTCTGGCGTTCCTCCTGCGTTAGCCGTGCTCTCCCCAGCTGCATGGGATCCTCACCTTCCTCCGGGGGAACAGGATGACTCGGCGCGGGGAAAGCGGGGTAGCAAGCCGGTCCGTAAGGTGTCGCTCCTCCCGTGGTTGTGGTCCTTACGCTCCGATGTCGCCTGAGTTGAGTGAGCCTGTTGTCAGTGCGGATGGCGAACGCGATAAGCTCGTCCAATCCGGCAGGTAAATCTAAAGGAATGAGCAGATCCTGAATAGGTGCGGCCAGTCCTTTCAAAAAAGTGTCATAGAGTGCCGCGGAATTCCACCCGCTCTCCGCCGATAGCGTGCGGAACCGGATGGCGTAATCACACACAGAGTCTCGACCTTGCCTCAGTCTGCTTAGCTCCTGTGCTTTCTCCCGGTCATCTGTGACCGGATCAAAAGTCATTTTAAGGGCCGTCTGGAAGTCTGTGAGAGAGCTGCAAATAGCTGAGCCCCACTCGGCGGAAGCCCAGGCCTTGGCTCTACCCGTCAGATGAGAGATCATGAAAGCGATTTTCGCTCGCTCCGTGGGGAAGGCGTGAGGAGTGAATTCAAAATGAATAGAACAATCGATTATGAAGGCTTTGCATTGTCCAGTTTCGCCTGAATAGTGAGCTGGGGGTGCTAACTTACTTCCGGCTCCGGCTGATGACGTAGGTTGTGGGGAAGCAGGTACGGGAGCCGGTGCGGGGGGTTGCGGAAGTCGCAAGGCCATCTCCTGTAGCTGGGAGGTAAGGCGACCCATATGTTCGGCAATGGCCTTCTGAAACTCCTCTTGGCGTGAGAGGCGGGCTTCCTGATCTTGTATGGCCGCGGAAAACTGTCCCTTCTCTGCTGGGTCCATACGGGCCAGATTGTAATGTCGGGGCTTGGTAAAAGGATTGGACTCAGATGCAGAGTAGGGAACTTGACAGGCTTTTATTTTGGCAGCTTCCTTTCACCTCCAAAGTCAAGGAATACAATACTATAATTAACCAAAAAACTAATCGATGAAAAAAGGTTCCAAAAAATAGGAACAACTGAAAATCACTCCGAACGGAGGAAAACACAAAACCAAAGACGAACTAATAATTGGCGCAGTAAATGCTATATAATGTATAAACAAAAAACGCTCCAACGGGAGGAATAAACAACAGATATGAAAAATTCTACACTATCTTAATTAATAAAGTTTAACAAAAATAGTCACTCAAAAATTGAGGAATTTAACTAATAACTTACCACTTCGGCTGAATAAAGCCAATAACAAAAATTCACTCTGCTGAGGAGGAAAAAGGAAAACTCAAAATAGCCATGAAGGGATTCAAGAACATGGGACATAGACTGGATACAAGGCAAGGCATGGACATGGACGTAGACGCTGGAAAGTACGAATGAACGAAACAATCTGGCACAGAACAAACGGAGGAGTGGGCTTATAAGACACATGAGGGTAATAGGGAACAGGTGGAAACAATCAGGGAACAGGGATGACGTCAGACTGATGACACAGAAGGAAGGGCAAGTGACCTGAAACGAGAGGAGAGTTACTTTTCAAAGTAAAATATGCAAATCACAAGACAGAAAAAACCAAGACAAGACATCCCTCACCACGGTGTGACACCATCCATCCACCCATCCATCCATCCATCCACCCACCCATCCATCCATCCATCCATCCATCCATCCATCCATCCATCCATCCATCTATTTTTGTGCGTATGTAACTGCTTTTTGTAACAATTCTCAATGAACACAAGCATTTTTAGTAATCATCCGAGCCAAGCGATTTTGTGTATAACACGCTTATTTCAAACAAACAACACATCGAGATCCGAATGAAAAAACGACAAAGCAAACTGTTTTACTGCACGATTCCCACGCGGATTGCGATGCTGGATTGTAATTTAACGCACGCGTCTCCTAAAGGCGGAGTGTCTCATGGTTAAAGGCAGAGCTCTGAATTATAATCAGCAGGAAGCAATTAAAAAACAACTCTAGCTCTAGTTTTTTTTCTTTGCCACCGCCTTGTTCTGCTAATGGCTTCAGATCCTGGCTAAGCCTTCCTGCAAATGGCTCTTAATCCAGTAGGCCTGCATTTGGTTACCTGAGGGAAATACTATCCAGCTTCTCTGCTAACTTCTAGATTAGTCCAATATATATTAATCCCCTCATTTATCTTTGTCAACTAAAGGTCAGAAATAATTTGAGGGAGGGTAAATAAAAGAAAAAGAGAGACGGTAGGTGCGTGCCACTTCATGCAAGTCATCTCTTGGATTGCGTCGCTAAACGAGCCTCAGCTCTGCTCATTTTGAAGAGCATCAACATTTCATGTGCTATGATGAGCATTTTTGAGCAAACAGGTGAAGATTCAGAGTATCTAAAATGAAAAATGGCAATCAGGACAGGCCTGCTTGGAGTTTAGCGGTAAACACTGTACAACAGCAGTACAAGGCACTGTAAATATTACAATTCTTCATTAATAGTTCTATATGAGGCTGCAGCATGGTCCTACCCGTGGAACTCATTACTTGGCAATCCTGTGCCAGCTGGCACAGCCACATCGTTTGCTAACATGTTGCAGATGCAGGATCAAAGCATTGGATAGCTGCACTTTAAAGCGCTATTTAACTTGCCACTGGTCCCAAGACTTTTAATGGGAAAGGCTTGTTTGGGTATACTCTGGGCATTTAATCATAAATGTGTCATGACCCGTTGCCCAGATCATGTCTTGGTTTATGTTTAGTAGTATTTTTCCTATGATTAGGTCTAGTTTTGTTCCTAGCGCCACTTGGCTCCTTAATTTACGTTCCGTTGCCAGGGTTGCTAAGCTTATACTTTGTGAATTGTGTTCGTACCTGAGGATCGGTGCGAATCACGCCCCGTTAAATACCCGTGTCACCGTTCACTCGGCACGTGTCGTTCACTACACACGACTGTTTATGGTATGGTTGTGCTAGCTATTTGCTACTGCTCTGCTCTTCATGTGTTGTGTCACACTATGCTAAGTTAGGCTCGAGCTACACTCGAAGTTCATGCCATGCTCGGATTGTACCTAAATTTTGTATTTTGCCTTGCGTCTTGAAATAGAATCATTATCTTACCTGCAAGCGACCTGCTGTTCTCCGCATCTTTGGAAACGCAAACACCACTCCATGCCAAAATGTAATAATATGGACATTAATAGGCTTTCATGGTAGCAAATGAGGCAACATAGAGTGCACTACTGCTTTTAAGAAGCATTTCATGTTTTAATATTAACTATACGATGTATAGCAGGGGTGGGCAATTAATTTTTACCGGGGGCCGCATAAGCAACCCGAGCACTGCTGGAGGGCCACACCGACAATATTTCAATTACATTTTGCTCAATATTATTTTTGATATACCGTAAGATAAATAGTAATAATAATAATAATAATAATTAATAATAATAATAATAATTTCATTTACCTAACTTAAGTTTATACAAAAGCAGATTGCTTTTGATGGTTTTATTTTTAACACTGTCTTACACAACACTTCCTGATGTATAATACAATGCAACAATGTCCATTTCTGCACAGGGTTAATTTCTGTCACTTTATCCTGCATTGTCCAACATTTTCCCCCGTCAGATTTGGACAACCATCTGTTGTTAAAAATCGTTTTTAATCATATTTATTTTATATTGTTTTTTATATTGGTTTTAAATGTAATTATTTTTTGTTTTTATTCAGTCATTGGTGGAGCTAAGGATAATATTTGAATATTGTTTTTAATATTGTTGTGCAGCACTTTGGAAACATTTTGTTGTTTAAATGTGCTATATAAATAAAGTGGATTGGATTGGATTGTCACACCTTCCAGCTTGTCCCATTTCAGTCCTAACATGTCCAAACACACATTTACCTATGTGAACAAGTCATTACCTGGGGTTGTCTCTTTAATTGACTGCATGGCTGCCGGCACCTTCGTGATTTGAAAGTCTGCAGGTATCCCACGTAAGAAGATGAGCAGCTGGGCGGTGTCACGTACATCGCAGCTCTCATCCAAAGCCAGTGATAAACAGTCAAAGTCTCCAGAAATATCAGCGCAACAGAGTCCAATAAGCACTCTCCGTCAGAAAACGCCTTACTTTTTCTGGCGATTTTGTGAGAAATGACGAAACTTGTCCTGACGGCTGCATCTCTGGGGGTGTGAAATATGGCAAAAACTTTATTTTGTAATTTGTGATTGCCACTGTTCACATTCACTCACAATCACACACGCACATACGTCCACACGGAAGTAATACAAATAACGCTTTTCAAAACAAAAGCAGCACCGTTGTATTGCACACTCGACATAGATACTTTTTAAAATGTATTTTGTAATTTATGATTGGCCTCACACGGGCCGGACAGGGACGCACAAAGGGCTGGATGTGGCCCGCGGGCCTCAGAATGCCCAGGTCTGATGTATAGACGGTATACTGCATATGTATGTGGAAAATATGTGACTTTGCTGTTTTTAATGGGCATATAAGTATGGCCTAGTGGTTAGAGTGTCCGCCCTGAGATCGGTAGGTCGTGAGTTCAAACCCCGGCCGAGTCATACCAAAGACTATAAAAATGGGACCCATTACCTCCCTGCTTGGCACTCACCATTAAGGGTTGGAATTGGGGGTTAAATCACCAAAAATTATTCCCGGGCGCGGCCCCCGCTGCTTCCCACTGCTGCCCACTGCTTCCCACTGCTGCCCACTGCTGCCCCTCACCTCCCAGGGGGAGATCAAGGGTGATGGGTCAAATGCAGAGAATAATTTCACCACACCTAGTGTGTGTGTGACAACAATGGGTACTTTAAAGGCCTACTGAAAGCCACTACTACCGACCACGCAGTCTGATAGTTTATATATCAATGATGAAATCTTAACATTGCAACACATGCCAATACGGCCGGGTTAACTTATGAAGTGACATTTAAAACTTCCCGGGAAATATCCGGCTGAAACATCGCGGTTTGATGACGTATGCGCATGACGAAGTCCGAGTAACGGAAGTTATGGTACCCCGTAGAATCCTATACAAAAAGCTCTGTTTTCATTTCATAATTCCACAGTATTCTGGACATCTTTTGAATTTTTTTTAATGAACAATGAAGGCTGCAAAGAAGACAGTTGTAGGTGGGATCAGTGTATTAGCAGCGGACTACAGCAACACAACCAGGAGGACTTTGTTGGAGCGCTAGCCGCGCTAGCCGCGCTAGCCGCGCTAGCCGCGCTAGCCGCGCTAGCTGCCGACCTCACCTTGACTTCCTACGTCTCCGGGCCGCCAAACGCATCGGGTGAAGTCCTTCGTCCTTCTGCCGATCGCTGGAACGCAGGTGAGCACGGGTGTTGATGAGCAAATGAGGGCTGGCTGGCGTAGGTGGAGAGCTAATGTTTTTAGCATAGCTCTGTGCAGTCCGGTTGCTAAGTTAGCTTCAATGGCGTCGTTAGCACAGCATTGTTAACCTTCGCCAGCCTGGAAAGCATTAACCGTGTATTTACATGTCCACGGTTTAATATTATTGTTGATTTTCTATCTATCCTTCCAGTCAGGGGTTTATTTCTTTTGTTTCTATATGCAGTTAAAGCAAGATGCTATCACGCTAGCTCGTAGCTAAAGCATTTCGCCGATGTGTTGTCGTGGAGATAAAAGGCACTGAATGTCCATTTCGCGTTCTCGACTCTCATTTTCAAGAGGATATAGTATCCGAGGTTGTTTAAAATACAAATCTGTGATCTACAATAGAAAAAGGAGAGTGTGGAATCCAATGAGCCAGCTTGTACCTAAGTTACGGTCAGAGCGAAAATAGATACGTCCATCGCTGCCTCTCAAGTCATTCACTGTAACGTTCCTCATCTACGAATCTTTCATCCTCGCTCAAATTAATGGGGTAATCGTCACTTTCTCGGTCCGAATCTCTCTCGCTCCATTGTAAACAACGGGGAATTGTGAGGAATACTAGCTCCTGTGACGTCACGCTACTTCCGGTACAGGCAAGGCTTTTTTTTATCAGCGAGCAAAAGTTGAGAACTTTATCGTCGATTTTCTCTACTAAATCCTTTCAGCAAAAATATGGCAATATCGCGAAATGATCAAGTATGACACATAGAATGGATCTGCTATTCCCGTTTAAATAATAAAAAAAAACATTTCAGTAGGCCTTTAACTTTAACTTTAAAAGGGGACCCTATGAGGAATTTGGTCTTTTCTGACTTATAAATATTGTTACAATGTTGGATATTCGTGTTAAACAATGCCAAAACGTCAAATCATAAGGTTCATGCATTTTGGTCTGAGCTTTGGCGTAGATTTGAATTCCTCTTTTTGCAGGGTGAATCAGTCTGGTAACGTTATGACATCACAGCAAAGTGGACTTATTTAGACATTAAGACACACTCTCAGCTCTCAGCCAGAGCTGAAAAAAAAATCTAATCTTGGCATGTGCGTAATAACACAGGCATAAGACATGCAGTGACATAAATGCTAACAAACACAGCTTTTTTATGCAGAGCCTAAATTGATCGGCGAGTATGCAGGTGTCGCTAATGTTGTAACTGGGTAAATCTATATCATGTTTAGGAAGTTTATTTTCGACCGTGTCTGAAAAATATCAATAGCAGTGACGACTTCAAGAAATAATAGAGTGTACATTTGAAAATTAGAATTGTATTACTTTTGAAGAGGATGGGGCGTGGGAACGCCTCTAGAATCGAACGTCTTGCAGACATACTCAAGAAACAGGTTATAAAAGTGACTGTGGGGCTAAATTTACATCAAAACATATCCAATACCTACAGTTTTGTCGAGACCACAAGGAATTGTTTTAAATTTAGATTACAACCATCATATGTCCCCTTTGAATATTTGACGAAAACATACGTAGCTCGTTTGTTGGATGGGTTTCCATCCATGCAGGTAGGTAAGCGCTTCCAATCCAAGCAGTATGTTTTTCCTCAAACATGCTTCAGACACCCAAAGTCATCATCAGTAACACATATGCTGTATTATTATTTTGTAAAGGAATTTAATAATAAAGCCAGCACGGTGGTACAGGGATTAGTACGTGGGCCTCACAATAAGAAGGTCCTAGGTTCAATCCCGAGCTCGGGGTTCTCTCCAGAAACTCCAGCTTCCTCCCACCTCCAAAGACATGCACCTGGGGATAGGTTGATTGGCAACAATAAATGGGCCCTAGTGTGTGAATGTGAGTGTGAATGTTGTCTGTCTATCTGTGTTGGCCCTGCGATGAGGTGGCGACTTGTCCAGTGTGTACCCCGCCTTACCCCCCGAATGTAGCTGAGATAGGCTCCAGCACCCCCCGCGACCACAAGAGAGACAAGCAGTAGAAAATGAATGGGATTTAATAATTATTCTAATCACCTTCCTAACTTGAGCCATGCTGCTTTTTCGTCTGTCCTTTTTCATGACATGTGGTGAAATACTGCAACCTACTGGACTGTTGATTAAAAATGGGGGAAAAGGCAAACAGAAGAAGGAAGAGAGACAAAAAAAAAAACATACTCCTATATCAATATATTTACACTACTCCCCTCACCTCCCAGTGATCAAGGGTGATGGGTCAAATGCAGAGAATAATTTTGCCACACCTAGTGTGTGTGTGACAATCATTGGTACTTTAACTTTAACTTAACATCCATCCATCCATCCATTTTCTACCGCTTGTCTATTTCGGGTTGCAGGGGGTGCTGGAGCCTATCTCAGCTGCATTCCGGCGGAAGGCGGGGTACACCCTGGACAAGTCGCCACCTCATTGCAGGGCCAACACAGATAGACAGACAACATTCACACTCACATTCACACACTATAGGGACCATTTAGTGTTGCCAATCAACCTATCCCCAGGTGCATGTCTTTGGAGGTGGGAGGAAGCCGGAGTACCCGGAGGGAACCCACACAGTCACGGCGAGAACATGCAAACTCCACACAGAAAGATCCCGAGCCCGGGATTGAACTCAGGACCTTTGTATTGTGAGGCACATGCACTAACCCCTGTGACAATGAAACATGAATTGCTTGCTACAAAAAATTCCTGGCAATGAGATATCCTTGTTCCTGTTTTTTTTAAAAATCTCAATTGTGTATCACCTTTCACACTGACCCACTTCCTCTTTCCTGGCAGTACTTTCTGTTTTTTCTCAGACATAACCACCGATATGATTCTCCATTGAATTTTTATTTGACTTCTGCCTTTATCAGCGTGATGATTTTGGTTTAGTTTATGTGCTGAACACCTATGGAATGAAACCTTGTCCTCCACCATAAAAGGGATATAAATATACCAATAAACCACAAGTTTTAATGTGTGTTGAAAACATAATAAAACTAATTACCTTAGTCTTTAATAGCAATCCATTCCAAAAAGGTCAGACAAAAATCTTAAAACAAAAGAAGCAATTTTTCCCATAAGAAACAATGTAAATGAATCAGTTCCAGACCACCAGAAATGTTAATACATAACACTTTTTATAGAGCATATTATTATATTTACATGAAAAAAGCAAAATAAGAGACATATTAACTTTTAACATGACTTTTACCTTTATTGAAGACTTTTTTTGGCCAACACGACGATGAATGGAGAGGGAGAAGAAGAGGGAAGAGCCATACCTTTGTTACCTTCTTACTTTTGTACGAGTTCTTTCTTGATATCAAACACATTGAAACTTGGATTTACCAAGCACTAATTGTAAAAACTTTACGATTTGCAGACCACAGACCAAATAAAAATGTGCTTTGCTGTACAAACATTGTCTCAGTTTGCGAATGTTTCATCCACCCATTGTGTGTCTGCAGGGTAGCCATTTTGTGCCCGGCAGCACATTCATTGTGGGTGGACTGCACAGCTTATTCTGTCAGCAGAGCACTGCTGTCGTTATCTATTGGGGGAAATTGATACTTTGCGTGCTTTTTTTTAGTGTTGTTTAGCCTTTTTACAGCAGTTTTCTATTTTGATAGCTCAGTATGAGACCAAAGAAAGCAATGAACAAATGTTGTGTGGTTTGAAACAATCAGGAGGTATCCACAGCGTTGTGTACATTGCCTCACACCCCCCCTCCCTTCCGCTGCAAGTTAAGAAGAACCAATACAGTTGTGAATCAAGGTTCCACTGTATTGTCTGTCACCTTCTTTATCATTCCTTATTTTTATCTTCATTGTGGCTTATTTTACAGCAATACTTATTTTTTAAAAGCACAAACAACACAGAGTTATTTGTTTTGGCACCCAATTCTACGTCGGTAAAGATATTATTACATGCAATGTTGGGCTGTATGATAACAAAGAGAGCAATTATGTTTTTTAATTACAGACAATTTATTTAAACAACTAATCATATTGGGACTTATACAAATCAAAGTACCACTGTATAACTACATGTGGAAATACACATACAATCATCCCTCCTTTATCGCTGTTAGTTGGTTCCGGATATGACCGTGAAAAATGGATTTAAATGAAGTAGGAAGATGCTTTTTATAAGACATGTTGTGTGACTTTGTGTTTAGTAAGTACATTACTATAAACTGTGTGCCTGTAATTGTTTATGTAAAAACTGAATTCAAAAATAGGAATAAAGCTTGTTTTGCCAAAATAATTAACAAAATGTTAATAGTCACAACAATGTTAATTTTGTTGACTTAAGACTTTCGTCTCGGTTATCGTCAACAACCTAATTTCCCTTGACTTGCTCGTTAGCTTAAATGCGATCATGAAAACAAGAAACAACAAGGTCTTTCCTCATTAAGAAACGACATACCCTAATTTAGTGGCGGGCCGTTCGTTTCCCACCTAGGCTTTCAGTGATCTCCGACTTCAATGATTACCGCTCAAAATACCATCATTGATGTCACCCCATGATCATTGCCGGAGAAATACTATACAGAAACACATTTACACCCTACTGAGTATTGAATCACATCAACAGTATACAAAACTGGTTATTTTTTGGCGCATTTAAAAATCAATTAAACACATCAGCAATTAAAACATATACCGTAAATTTCTCTGCTTGGCTTATGCAACTTCCGGTCAATAACGTTTGATTCAAAGTACACACTTCTCAAAGATATATTAACTGCCCTGACCACATGATGGCGACAAATACACATGTAACAACGGTATTTAAATGACAAGCATGACACACTTTAACAACAAGAGTTTACAACTTCTAGTTGTAAAAATGGGACCTATAACCTCCCTGCTTGGCACTCAGCAACAAAGGGTTGGAGTTGGGGGTTAAATCACCAAAATGATTCCCGGGCGCGGCGCCGCTGCTGCCCACTGCTCCCCAAGGGGATGGGACAAATGCAGAGGACGAATTTCGCCACATCTAGTGTGTGTGTGACAATCATTGGTACTTTAATCTTTACTTTAATCTTTAACAGAAGAGCTACTGTCAACAACTTGCAAACTGATTGGCTATCGCAACTGTCTCTCAACTCTATTTGTTCTCAAATTCATTCGCTAACGGTGAGTATCGAATCACAGGACGCGTAAATTGTCACGTTCAACGTGAGGCCATATAGAAGGCCTTACTGACAACAACTTGTGATCTGATTGGTTATCGCAACTGTCTATCACCTGTATGTCCCCGATCACTTACAGTGCACGGACGCCTGCATTGCTGAATCTGAAGGCGTCTGGCAGATTTGATACAGCATGGCAACATAAGATAGCTGAATTCTGATTGGATACAAACAATAATAATATAATAATAAAAACAACAGCACTGGAACAAGCATAGTATGACATGAAGAGAATATGAATAATTTTGGATATTTAGGGAAAGTAAATTAAAAAATTATTTTATCTTTGATTATGATCATGATTTCTGGTTATGTTAGGCCAGCAGTGAAGGCCTTGCTGGCCCTGACGGCACACCACTGCCCCAATCTAAACTCATATAGACACATTGATATCTGGACAACAAAGATAGTCAATGATGCACATTGAACCTCCAAGCTGTTCTCTCTTAGAACAAATTATGATGATTGATCTTTCCTCAGAGGAAAAGAGGATGCACTTCACCTTAGCCGCGGTTGACAACAAGACACATTGTATACCCTTTGGCTCGATTTTCTCAGGTAAAAATAGAACTAACTTGAAGCGATGTCTGCAGGCTAATCATTAGGACATCTAAGCAACAGTAAGTAGGCCAAAGCTAATATTTTAAAATTATTCATACTGTACAGCACTAACGTCACTATCAAAGACGGTAGAGCAGGAACAATTCTGCTTTCTCTACCACTACTTTTGTAGTACACCATGGGAGAGCTTGTCTGCCAATTTAATAAACAAGATACCTGTACAGTGCAATTGAATCGATGTCCTCGATACACTGTTCAGCTATTAATTGCACAACTTGACAACTCATAAAACCAGATTCGTCATTTTTCACACTAATACACAAAGAAAGATATGTGAGGGATATATACGTTAGTTTTATAACGCTTGTTGCTGTATTTACACGGGGCAGTGGCCGAGATGCCAATTGTGCAGACTCAGTGCAGTTACAATACATAATAGAATACAACTAGTTTGTTTCTTTATATGAACAGTTTAGTCATTTAATATTCAACATTTGAAAAAAATGCTGAATTTAAGCCAACATAATAACACACAGTAGTTAAGTGTGAAATTGCCTTATTGATATATTTATAGAGTGCAGGTTTTGTTTTGAATTTACTTTTTGAGATGATCTGCAATAATTAAAGTGGTTTCAATACAACTTCAAATATGCGTTATCCTTTATACTATATATTTAATTCAACTAAATTTAATAATTTTAGATGACTAAAATATGACTAAAGTTAAAATACATTTTCGTAAAAACACTTTGACTAAAACTAAATTAAAACCTGTTGTCAAAACTAACACTAATCCACAACTCACATTTTGTATTTAAAAAAACAAACATGTTTTTGTTAATCTGCATCTTATAGTTCAGTATGCAGTTCTGTATTGTTCAGGTTTTTATTTTATGGTTATTCGAGCTACTTTGACAAAATGAAATGTTTTTGTGTTTTATTTATATGACTCGCAACATTTACAGTCCTCCTTCATTTATTGCTGTTAATTGGTCCCGGACATGACTGTGATGAATGCATTTCCTCAAAGTAGGATTCCATCCATCCATTCATCCATTTTATACCGCTTGTCCCTCTCATTAATTATAAATCAGATATTTTCACGGCTACAGCTTAAAAAACAAACATAAATACCCCAAGAACCTTTTAAATACATTTTTCAATTGTATGAGAGATCTCTAGACATGAAATAGCGCCCTTTAGTCACCATTACTCTCTTTTTTATCCAATAAAGTAATGCTGCCTGAGCCAATCAATGGCCATCATACTGGACAGCATGCTTGGTTTGGTCTTCTCTAGTGGCCAATACTTCTATAGTATTGATATTTTTCATTTATAAAGCCATTTTTATGGTTGAACATTCTTTATTTAGGACCAACAAATTGTATAATATGCTCAAATATATATATATTTTTTAATTTACAATGTGGTGAATCCTCAATATTTGAGGCGCTACTGTTTCCTAATGTTTTTTTCACCACTGGTTAAGCTGACCAATCCCCTGTTCTTCTTTTTGGAACATAGTCTGCGGTTCATATTGGTATGTTATGAATCCATTCACATGCAGTGGGGGTAAGACCATTCAACAGCTAGTCTGTCTAATCTGTGTCTTATATTTTAATCTGATTGCGCGTGTGTAAATAAGTCACATTTTTGTTTTTTTAATGACAGAAGATTAATGGGCAAATCTCAGATGAATCATCTGCCTGAGGAAAATATGGCGTTGAAAAATGCATGTCTTCTTGTCAGCGTGACCCTTGGTATTCTCCTGGCGCCACGGTGAGGAAAGCCCCTCAGTGTTGTAAAGCGATCCGGGGCTGGTTGTCATGGCAACCTGCAATAGCTTATACTCGGTCACTGCCAATCATCTGTCGTCCACAGCAAAATGTATCGAAATGTAAGGTCAGGAAAACGTCTGCACGTTAAAAGCAGCTCTTTCTAGCTGCATAACTACTTGCCAACAGAAGAAGTGTACTTTGTGTATTTTGAATGAATGCAGTATTTCCACAATCCTACATCCCTCTGTTAACCACTTGTCTAAATACCCATATATCACCACTGAAGAGCAGCTTTTTTATTAAGAAGGCAGGAAAGCTTTCAAAGCTGCAGAATGGGACAAGAAAACATGCAAACATACCGTGCTGCAGTAAAAAAATAGCACAAATTACAGCAATGATTGCCAAACACGGTCCCCACATTGCACACTGTAGCAGACAGCTGCTTTTTCACCGCGCACATCGAACTGTTAGCGTCCCTCGGGAATAGAAATCTGCCTTCCAGTTGAAAGGGAAGACTTACTGAGTGATCCATTTTCCCTTTGCGCGGATCAGAGTTCATTTGTTGTATCCGTGTCGTCAGCTGGGATTGCGATTTCCTTTCCTTTTTGACCTGTCAGATGGCAGAAGAACAAACATGAATGCTGGAAAGTAAGCAGATTTGAGGTCCAGTTCTGAGGGCTGAGGGACCTACTGTGGGATTGACTCACCTCGTCACTGCCAGCCTGTGAAAGAGAGTTGGAAAAGTCATCAGTGAACTACAGACGTGGAACATGGGTGGTCACCAAAAGGGGCTCTGCAAACACCTCATGATTACTCTCCGATATGCCAAACTTTCCTGTTGTAGGAATAATCGCAGGGTCTTGCTTGTCTACCTCAGTATGTTTGTGTTCACAAATTGGGTCATACAATTAGCTTTTTATTTGTCTTTGTGGCGTTCACCGTAGGTGACTATCAGTCTGTCAAAGCACGACTGTGAAACACATCCCCAAGCATTATTATGCCGCATTGCCACTTGGAGCACCAAGAATAACCAGCAGCCAAATCTGTACAATTGGATCATTTGTCACAAGTACTCTCTGCCAGGAAAATACTGTGCAGCTTGAATACAACTGCAATAAATATCTTGTTTCTCTCTGCCTGGAGTTTGACCCAGAGATTTACTCAATTCCTGCAATCATCTGAAAACGTTGGCAATACATAAAACATTTGGAGAACAGTAATATGTTGGCCTACTCAACTCACTGGACACACAATTAGGTACACGTTTACACTCTAATGAGATAATCACACTCTGTTTCGGAGAAATGTTGTTACCATACAGTACTATATTGTATAATATGTTATACCACAGGGGTCAAACGCAAGGCCCGTGGGCCAGATCTGGCTACATCATTTTACGTGGCCTTGGAAAGCCTGTAAAGTACCTCATCTTTCTTACTAAATGTATACATTCTGTTAATCTTGACAGAAAAAATGCTGCAAAAGATTGTAAATCTTTTAAACTTTGATATTATCTGGTCATGCAACAAATATCTTACTATATACTATGTTGCAATTTTTTCTGACAGTAGAATAAAAAAAGTTTTATATACATATAATATTAATATCGCCCGAATGCAGCTGAGATAGGCTCCAGCACCCCCGCGACCCCAAAAAGGGACAAGCGGTGTAAAATGGATGGATGGATGAAAGCAGCAATGTGACCCTTAATGAAAACGAGTCTGACACCCCTGTACATAAATATACCATACAGTGCAGTAATACCTTGGTTTTTGTATGCCCCACTTTTCGTAACATGTATTTTTGTGTAGTGTCTTGTAGGGCTGATCTACTAAACTCGTGCACAGAGGACCGCTTCGATGAACATAATATGGAGCACAATCTATTTAGCATGTTTGTCTTCATGAATAAGAGGAATATATGCTGATTATCAGAACGCCCACAATACTGGGAGGAAAAAATGCAAATATAAATATTTAGCACACAAAATGTGATTTATCTAAACCCGTGGTTCTCAAATGGGGTTACGCGTACCCCTGGGGGTACTTGAAGGTATGCCAAGGGGTATGTGAGATTTTTAAAAAATGTCTGTCAAAAAGAACTGTGAAAAGAAATGCAACAATGAATTCAGTGTTGACAGCTAGATTTTTTTGTGGACATGTTCCATAAATATTGATGTTAAAGATTTCGTTTTTTGTGAAGAAATGTTTAGAATTAAGTTCATGAATCCGGATGGATCTCTATTACAATCCCCAAAGAGGGCACTTTAAGTTGATGATTACTTCTATGTGTAGAAATCTTTATTTATAATTGAATCACTTGTTTTTTTTTCAACACGTTTTTAGTTATTTTTATATATTTTTTTCCAAATAGTTCAAGAAAGACCACAACAAATGAGCAATTTTTTGCACCGTTATACAATTTAATAAATCATAAACTGATGACATAGTGCTGTATTTTACTTCTTTATCTCTTTTTTTCAACCAAAAATGCTTTGCTCCGATTAGGGGGTACTTGAATTAAAAAAATGTTCACATCACTAAAAAAAGGTTGAGAACCACTGATCTAAACTATAACTGTTCTGCGGGAGCTGTTTTGTGTCTACATTTAGCACATCTGAAATCAGAAATACCTGTGAGAGAGGAGCTAACCGCGCTGCAGCTTCCTCCTACAACAGCCAAAAATCAAAATGTTAGACATTTGGTCTTTTTAGTAAAAGCATTTTCATAACAACTTCTTGCAATATGCATTTTCTTGCGTCTGGGACATTTCAGCGCAGACTTGCGGATATTGCCAGCATTGTTCATTGGCACACCTTCAGCGCGCTAAAATGCCCATAAAAAGTGTACATGTCATCAGCTTGTTTTAAAACATAGCAACACGTCACAAGGAGGAGCATGGTAACATGAATATACAGTAAGCGAGTGACTCGGTGGTGAAAGCCAGGTAGTACATGCAAAATCCCAATTTTAAATAAGGAGGTCTGTGCCACTTTTACACTTGTTAACAATTCTACACGCGGTCTATGTAGAGCCTCTGCAAAACGGCCACTAATCGTACACGCAATTCTATAGAGTGCACTTGGTGTTTAGCATGTTTTATCTGGATTTTAGTAAATCAGTCCCTATGTTTTTTTTATTTTTCATCTTATTTTGTGTTAAAAGACAAAAAAAAAGACATTTGACAAGATTGGATTTTTTTTAACAAAGCTTTTCAGTTCATGCTTACAGACTTATAGCACTGTTGTTGTGTTGGCAGAGGTCCTCTATATTGTGTTTTAACAACTGTCGTTTAGCACCGCAATAGCGCAAAACCCTTCTTTGGATCCTGTACCATGCTCTCAGACTGGAGCTGTCGTGCCTAAGTCTGTGAGCCTGAATGCTGGGATGGGAGGTGAGACAATGTAATGACCTGGATGAAGCAGTATTTGCAGACACTGTATTGTCCAAATATTGTATATTTAATTCATACTACACTACAGTATTTCTCTGACAGCTTCACTAAAAATCTGCCATCTCATGCTACGATAACGTGGAAATATTTAAGAGACCACTAGAGGTCTCTACACAAAAACACTCCATTGGTATTAACACATATGACTACGGGCCTTCCTCCAGCTGGAGCCCTCCCTCTGCCTGATCTTTGTGGTTCATGTCTCCGACCAACCGGTGCTCGGGTCAGAGAACTGCTCCCTCAGGACGAAGGTCCTCACCTCTCTCCCTTAAAAACAACAGCAGTGACTGGGTCACGTCTATTTCTGCAGACATTTCCTCTAGATGACGACCAGCAGAAGCAGCTGCAGGTAGAAAAGTAACCATAGAGGATTAACACCTGGACTCTAAAACATCTGTAAAATTATGTTTATAGGCTTGAATAATTATACACATAGAAATTATAATATTAGGCTTTAGAAATGTTTTTTGATGGAACTAACTCAACTATACACACACATTCACCCCGCTCTTTCTTATTTTTGGAGACACAGCAGGATTTTCTGCCAAAAGCTGCTTTATGCTGCCGGGCCTCCAGTCCAAACGGCTCTACAACATTTAGGAAACCTCCAGGGCCCACGAAGCCCAAAAAGCAACAGAGGAAAAAGTGCAATAGATGAGCGACCACACATATTCACTGAGCTCATCCCAACCAGGCTGCAGTAAATCACTTTGAAAGCAAAAGACGTGTTATCATCTAGGACCAATAAAGCCACCATTTGTATGAACAGCCTCCTCACATATAAATGTCACTAACCATCACGTCGGTAGAAAGTTCTTTGTGTGCCTTTCACTGAGATCATGTTTTTAGAATAAGCACAAGAAAAAGTAAATCAGTCAAGCACTTAACTTAATGTTTTCAATAAAGTCCCCTGTTATCTAACATTGACCTTTTTAATAAGATTATACACATAATTTGTAATGTAATGTAAAAAGTTATTCTTAAGAAGAATCCAACATTGTTTGCTCCACTTTTGAGAAAAAGATGCCCTTAAATGTCCGGTTTACATAAATAACTGAGAGAAGCTGCGCTCAAATAACCGCTTTGAAAACAAGCAAACAACCAGCAACAAAAAAACAGGCTTTGCTACACTTCTAAAAAACACACATCTTAAGTTATATGTTTGATTATCTGCAACTTTATTGACAAATGAGACACAATTCAATCATCTATTATATACTCAGCAAATCATGTGAACTACTACTTAATAGCTATTTATGTAAACTGTATTGATTTATTGTACTGTATTTAATTATTAGTTAAGTGTTATATATTGAGTACAGAAACTAAACAAATATGTTCATGATTGCTAAGAAACAGAAAAGGGGTAAAGTCAAATGTGATCCTCTTCTTCCTACTCCTTTTCGGACATGTAACTATGCGATGATAGAGTAATTGTATGCATGTTTGAAATAAACTGGTACCAAACCAAACCAATAGGCTAACATTTCAGGCTGTTAAAATGTGTAACCTTAGCACTGTAGCTCTAGCTCATTTAGCTAAGCTAGTGTTTCTACGGTTTGTGCCGTCATTTGATGAGCTAATGTTGTATTTGTGTGAATAGGGGCAACTATTTTAAGTTTATACTTCTTTTTGCACCTTTAATTTCTGATTTAATTTATTAAAATAATTTGTATTCAATATTGAGTGAATGGAATAAAAATAAAGATGAACATTGATTTGGAAATCTAATGTAATTTAATGGGACAGGAAATAACACAATGATGTAAAAACTCAAATTGTCCCGATATCAATATTTTGGTTCGGGTACCGGTGCCAAAATGTATTTCTATACTTTTCTAAATAAATGGGACCACAAAAAAATGGCATTATTGGCTTTATTTTAACAAAAAATCTTACGGTACATTAAACATATGTTTCTTATTGCTACGGAAGAACAATTTTGGTCTTAAATAAAATAGTGAACATACTAGACAAATTGTGTAGTAGTAAGTAAGCAAAGAAAGGCTCTGCTGACATATGCAGTAACATATTGTATCATTTCCCATTTGATTATTTTGTTTATAAAGCACAAGCTGTAAAAAATTATTTTTAATCCACTTGTTCACTTACTGTTAATATCTGGGGATTTTCCGTTTCATTATGTTCTATCTACACTTCTGTTAAAATGTAATAATAACTTATTTTTCTGCTGTTTGATACTTTACATTAGTTTTGGATGGTACCACAAATTTGGGTATCAATCCTATACCAAGTAGTTACAGGATCATACATTGGTCATATTCAAAGTCCTCATGTGTCCAGGGACATATTTCCTGAGTTTATAACATAAAATGAATTTTAAAAAACCCATGGCACCCATGGCATTCGTTTACATTCAGGAGCGCTATCTTTTGTTAGCGGTGACGCCGGTGAGCTATTGTATCCTCCTACGGTGTGTAGTGAAGCATGTTTAGCTATTCCTCGTCCTGCAGGGATGATACTTGTAAGAAACTTACTTTATTAGTCGCCATGGAGGCGAGTATTAGTGATTTAGAAGTAGCTAAAATACTGCAGACTGCAGATGGATTTTAGCTGCTAGCTAGCTAGCCATGTCTTAAAGCACCTCTTCCTGAGGGAGTTTCAGTGTGATAAATTCACCTTTATCGTTAGTTTTTAGGCCAAAATGCATCCGTTCTCCCTTTTCTGTCTACATCCTGGGTCTGCTTGTAAGTACTCTGTGATTGTGTGCTGCCAAACATGCTCCTCTGCTCGTAAAATCAGCAATGTGACGACGTGACGACGACGCCCTGTCATGCCCGAAAAAAAAATAGAAAAATGAAAAAAAAGGAGGAACAGGTACTTTTCAAACAGAGTATAGTACCGTTTTTGACTCATTAGTACTAGTACAAACATATGAGTTCTCAAGGACATGGATTATTACATTTCATAGTGCAGTCCAAGTTTGGAAAGCAGGACAGGCAAAAATGTTTTTTTTTTCATTGTTCAAGGTATTTAAAATTGTTATTTTACATTGTATTTGTGCATGTTAATTTGCCCACAAAATATACAAATACAGTACATATCAGTTAATTGTAATGTGCACAAATTGTCACCTCATATATCAGTTTGGAGTGTATTATACGTTTCTGTATAATTTCCTGTTTTCTGCCATATATATTTTTGCAGCCTAGCTTTCTCTGTGCTTCCTGTGCACTTCCATGCTGCACTATTTCTTTATTTTTGTTAAAAGATACATTTTACCTGCACTTAGCCTGCCGTCTCTGCATTCTGGGGTCCAGACAAACAACAACAAAACGTAACACAAATGATACTTATTTGGTGGGTGCCCCTCCTAAAAAAGATAATTAAAACAACAAAACTCCTGGTGGCCTAAGATTTTTAGGAGCCCCGATGTAATCACTCTTACATAAAGTCAAACTTCCTGTTAGTGCGGCACAAATGT
This sequence comes from Entelurus aequoreus, assembly GCF_033978785.1. Taxonomy (NCBI): domain Eukaryota; kingdom Metazoa; phylum Chordata; class Actinopteri; order Syngnathiformes; family Syngnathidae; genus Entelurus; species Entelurus aequoreus. The sequence goes on along the minus strand of NC_084733.1, from coordinate 43,089,373 downwards.
GGTCTCTCGGAGGACTTGTTTTTTTTCACATGGGTTATTATTCCCCCATGAAAAGTTTGATGTGCTACCAACCCCAGATAAACAAACAGAGACGACGTGATTTATTAGTCTCGGACACGAGAGATATTTTTATTGGTCTTGTCTGCTTTGTACTCTATGATTGCAGTGTTGCTTCAACCAATTGTTTCATTAATTATAATTTGTGCATCCACTTTTTGATGTTGTGTATTAAAGGGTACTCATCAGAAGGCACCTCACTACCCGCAATTCCAGATGGCCGCTGTGTCTTTCTTGAGGGACTGGGCCAAGTTCAACTCAGACCCGACTACCAGGAGCTAGAATTTAATCGGTGAGGGCGGACTGTGGTGACGTTCCCTCCCTTCAAGTATTCGCCATGTTGGTGAGGCTAAACTCGCAGGGCTATTTTTTTTTTTTTTTTTTTTTTTTTAACCACAGTTTACTCTGAGAGCAAGGGAAGGCGACATGGCCGTGCAACAGTATTTACTTCATCACTGACTTCATGTGGGTGGTCCCCGCCATGCACCCCCCCTTTTTCATTGGAACACAATAGCTGCACCAGACGCTGTTCTCTCACATACTGTCCTGCCTCATTGGAAAAGCCATAAAACACGCTTGCTCCCAGGCATGATATATTTGGAGCATTTTCTCCTCTCACAGGTTACCCTACATTTGCTACTTCGCCGCCGCAAGAATGAAAGGAATTTTTATCAATGTATTTACTTTTCCAAAAATATGATTTAAGGTAAAATGAGCACGTTCCCATGCTTATCAAAACAGCTAAACACAATTTATAGAAAACATATTTTCTTTTTGCAAAATCAAGATTCAGGCCCCTTTAAGAAGCTCTTCTTATTTTCTCCGACTTATGGAGTTACCTTACGTGTGTTCCTGATACGATGTTGATGTTTGCATTAGAATATAAGATCAACGTTGTGTGCATGACCTGCAGGCAGTGGAAACGAAGCAGCGCTGTAATTCTGCTGAATTTGACTTTTGACCAGAGAGGAAATCTGCCCCAGTATGGCTTAAATTATTTCACTTCCATTTTTCATGGCCCATTAGAGAAGGGAAGCTGCACCGTAAACCAGGGTCATGTGATTAAAGTGTACATGTTAAACATACACGCATACAGCCTTTCAAGTTTAATGGGCTAAAAGTTGAACAAGTTGAAGTTCAACTCCATTTTTTTCTGGAAATATCCCTGAAAAGTCAAACAAGATAACTAAATAAATACTTTTTTGCGTGGATGAACAAGCAAAATGTGTTAAAACTTTTGTCACGCATGACATTACATTTCGTCATCAAATCCAGTGAGCTTTATACATATTAAATAATACCTCAGTCTTCGTGGTGACTTTGCCATCTTTTGTAAAGCCAGGAACGAGGGGCAAGAGTTATGTACATTTGCACAACCATCAACTTATAAGTAGAGATGTCCGATAAATGCTTTAAAATGTAATATCGGAAATTATCGGTATCAGGTTTTTTATCATCGGTATCGTTTTTATTTTGATTTTGATTTTTCATTTTTTATTAAATCAACATAAAAAACACAAGATACACTTACAATTAGTGCACCAACCCAAAAAACCTCCCTCCCCCATTTACACTCATTCACACTCATTCACACAAAAGGGTTGTTTCTTTCTGTTATTAATATTCTGGTTCCTACATTATATATCAATATATATCAATACAGTCAGCAAGGGATACAGTCCGTAAGCACACATGATTGTGCGTGCTGCTGGTCCACTAATAGTACTAACCTTTAACAGTTAATTTTACTCATTGTCATTAATTACTAGTTTCTATGTAACTGTTTTTATATTGTTTTACTTTCTTTTTTATTCAAGAAAATGTTTTTAAATTATTTATCTTATTTAATTTTTTATTTTTTTTTTAAAAAGAACCTTATCTTCACCATACCTGGTTGTCCAAATTAGGCATAATAATGTGTTAATTCCACAAATGTATATATCAGTATCGCTTGATATCGTTATCAGTAATTAAAGAGTTGGACAATATCGGAATATCGGATATCGGCAGAAAGCCATTATCGGACATCCCTAGTTATAAGTATAAAATATATCAAAAAAGGTAATCACACGACTGCCTGTAATGAAATATAAATTATATCATGAATAAATATAAATTCCAAATACAAATTTGATGTGTTCTTATGCTGCCATACCAACACACAGTGGAACCTCGTTTTACAAACTTTATGGGTTTTTAAACTGGGTTCAAAAGGAGAAAAGTCAGTATATTGAAGCAAATTTCCCCATTAACAACAATGTAAACAGAAATAATGGGTTCCAGCCTCAACAAAAGTCCATAGTTTAGTAAAAGTTTGTACACTTTATACACAATATAAAGCACTCTACAGTACTGCATATCAATTAAACAAAACAAGGAGGTGATGGATCAACTTTTTTTTAATGACAAAGTCAAAACAACTAGTTGAACTGTCCTCATTTTTAGCCGCCATGCCGACACGTACACACGATGTGGTGCACTCAATTTTAAAACACAAAACTCCTTAACTTTCCTTAAGCATTTAAATTAGATATCAGCAAGCCAGCTAACTACACCTTTAACCATTACACCATCACCTTGCACATGCTGCACCCACAGCAGCTGTATTTTACTCTGCGTTACTTTTAGCCTTTTATTTCCTACATGACTTTCTTGTTCCACACTGTGATTATTGTAATTATTATTGTCTGATCCTTTTGTTTTCTACTTTGCTTTTATCTTTATTATTATTTGTTATAATTTATTTTCCATTTTCTATACTTGTTTTTACCATATTTTTACTTAATCATGTATTTTACTGCTGTAAAGCACTTGGAGCTGCAATTCTGTATGAAAGGTAAATACAGTTTATTATTATTAACTGTAACAGCCACAGGTCGCTACAGTGATTAGATATTAAGAATAACATCTACCTTCTTTTACCTTCTTTTTTAATCTTCTAGTCGTGCAGCAGAAGGGAGGGAAGGGGAGGTGGCAGTGTTGACAACGCTGTGGATAATTCCTGAATGTTTCCAACCACACGTCGCTTATTACCAAATATGTGTTATATGTGTTTTATGTTGCACGATTGCACCAAGAAAAATTCCTAGTTTGTGAACCCGTTCTCAAACAATGGCAATAAAACTATTCTGATTCTGATTCTGATTCTGATTGTCCATCGCTTTCTTTGGACTCATACTGAGCTATCAGAAATGTTGTAAAATGCTAAACAAACTTAGCAAACTCACAATATAGCATTGATCACAGTAGCTAACAACAGTACAGCTCTGCTGACTAAATGAGCATTGGCCGCCCACACTGAACGTGCTGCTGGCCACAAAATGCAGGAAATGTGCATTTTTGAAAAGAGTATTCCAATTTCTGACTGTCTGTAAAGCGGTAAATGCATGCAGGTATAGTTCTGACTGGTGACTGGATGAGGGTGAGGAGGGCAACAGAAAGAGAGGTGGATGCAATGTCTGGCTGTGTGTGGTGAGTCAAGAGGGAGATGTCAGATTTTTGAGTGTGACCCCCATAGTAAGCAAACCATGAAAACAATCCCAATCATAGACACATTTCAAATGAAAATACAGGTTTTAATTCTTAATTGAAATGTCCATCCATTTTTCCTGTCCCCTTCGGGGTCGCAGGGGGTGCAGGAGTCTATCTCAGCTGCATTCGGGCGGAAGGCGGGGTACACCCTGGACAAGTCACCACCTCATCATGGTGCAAACACAGATAGACAGACAACATTCACACTCACATTCACACACTAGGGCCAATTTAGTGTTGCCAATCAACCTATCCCCAGGTGCATGTCTTTGGAGGTGGGAGGAAGCCGGAGTACCCGGAGGGAACCCACGCAGTCACGGGGAGAACATGCAAACTCCACACAGAAAGCTCCCAAGCCCGGGATCGAACTCAGGACCTTCGTATTGTGAGGCACATGCACTAACCCCTGTACCACCGTGCTGCCTTCTTTGAAATGTTCCAAATGTATTTCATTGCTGGCCCGCGCACGCGCACACACACACACACACACACACACACACACACACACACACACACACACACACACACACACACACACACGTAAACATGAGGTGATGTTCAATGTTCACTGCTCGCTGTACATATCCTACGAAGTCAGACCTACACTGTTACAATGTCCATTTCTCAGATGATATAATTGTTGATGACTGAAGTGCTGATATCAACGAAACCTAACCCCCCCCCACCCCAACCCCCTCCACATCCCACCCCCCGGATTGTAAATAATGTAGATAATTCAATGTATATACTCTAATGATTAACTTGTGTGATGACTGTATTATGCTGATAGTATATATTTGTACCATGAATTGATTAACGTGGACCCAGACTTAAACAACTTGAAAAACTTATTCGGATGTTACCATTTAGTGGTCAATTGTACGGAATATGTACTGCACTGTGCAATCTACTAATACAAGTTTCAATCAATCAATCAATCAATGTGGTAACAATGATCCAGATCAAGCCAAAAATCAAATCAATTGTTCCTTATCCCACTACGAACATTGCCTGGTTCCATGAAAAGCCATGCACCCAACCAACCAACCAAACTAACTAACTAACTAGATGGGGATTAAGTATATATCGTTAGGATTTTATCGCTACAGATACCAGTATCGATATTCCTTATTGTTAACAGTATTCTATGGAAATAGAATTGTCTCACATCAACTTATATATATCAATATGATATTAATACATATGCATATATTAATACATATTCAAATACAAATACAAATGTGATATACAAATAAATGAATAATTTGTATAAATAAACGCGTATTTGTAAATATATTTTTGAGATTTTACAAATAAAATGTATAAATAGAAAAATGTGACTAACAAATCAATCCAGAATTTGTATAAATAAACGTGTATTTGTAAATATATTTTTGAGATTTGAATATAAATATGCTTGATTTTGTGTTTGTATTTGTATTGAATTTGCATATGTGGATCGCTTTTTTGCTTTTGTGTCGATGAGACATTCCTCCCACAAATCAGATGCACAAATAAATGTGACCTACACACTCCAGCAGAGGGCACTGCAGCCAGAGCGGTCTGGGTCAAAGAGCATTATATGCATCATATGCAAAATGCCCGGAGTTCTATGCACAAAAATAATCCATGTTTTTACAGAGAGAATGCACAACGAGCCTGAGCTAGCTAACGTTAGCGTTGTATTAGCTAATGTTAATGTATCCAGTTAATCTAAAATACCATTCTAGCTGCCTATTTTATTGTATCAATGCCGTTTAATGACCTTGTCCCAATGTAGATACTGATCTCTTATCAGGCTGCAGTGCCCTCTGCTGGTGGTTCAGGGGAGTGTGTAGCTCACATTTATTTGTGCATCTGGTTTGTGGGAGGAATGTCTCATCGACACAAAAGCAAAAAAGCAATCCACATATGCAAATTCAATACAAATACATATACAAAATCAAGCCTATTTATATCCAAATCTCAAAAAGGTATTTACAAATACACGTTTATTCATACAAATTCATGATTTATTTGTATGTCACATTTTTATATTTATTAATTTTATTTGTATATATTTTCAAATCTCAAAAAGGTATTTACAAATACAAAAATTATTTATTTATTTGTACATCACATTTGTATTTTTTTTGGTGTATTTATTAATATATGCATATGTATTAATATCATATTGATATATATATAAGTTGATGTGAAACAATTCTACTTCCATAGTATTCATCGGTGCTATAATTGGTGTAAATAAATATGTGAAAAAATGCATTTTTCATTAAAACTTTCTTAGCACAAGAGGTTGTACACCACCAACATCATGTAACATCTCACAGCAGGGAAGTATTTTATCAACACCTGTCTTATATTACATCGATTTTTCACTTTTTTCAAGTAGATTAATAATGGCTCGTGGATTATTGGATCGCTATGATGACGGTTGATGAAGCGCAGTAGTTGCGGTCGTTAGTAAAGCACGTTTACTTCAACCTGACAAAAACACTTATTGGCGTGCATGACTTTGAGGGACTTTTGCAGAGGAAATATTGTTGTGTTACAAACTTTCGTGTGGTGTTGCTTCCTTATTTGTGATTATTCCAAGCTGATTATCAGAACATCCCTTTGTCTTTATTTATGCCTTGTCTAAGTCAATGTGACAGGGTGCGTGCACGGCCGCCTTAACCTAAGGTGATTCAGTGGAAAACACAGTTTGACAAAAAACTAAACATTATTTTTTGCAACGGAACAGCAACAATGCAAGCGTATCATATAATTCATGAATACATCTCTTTTGCGACGGGCGCATGCACGTCTGTGCATTAAGGTGGCCATGCGCGTATCATAATTATGACAAAATCAGTTGAATAAAACAAAACAAAACTGTAATTTGTCCGGAATCTTAACGGTTCTCCTGGACTGACCCCTTTATGAAGTGATACTAAAAAATACCGGTACTCGGTATACATCTCTCTAACTAATTAACTAACTAACTAACTAACTAACTAACTTACTAACTAACTAACTAACTGACAGACCAACAGACCGACAGACAAACCAACAGCAACAATAGCACAATATCAATTAAATAAGGATAAGAAGAGAATAACAACAACAAAAAATAGCTAACCGGTGAGTATTCAAATGTACTTAGAGCGTAAATAAAAATAAAAATCGACAATCAGCAGAAGATGTAAGTGTGATTGTAAAAAAATGGAAGATATGTGCATAATGTAGCAGCACTAGCAGCAGTGACAGATTAATTAGATGATGATAGAAGGAAAAAACTGTTCATGTGGCGTGAGGGTGAGGGGGAAGGGTAGGGCATGTGGCTTTCCTGAAGTCCACGTCCATCTCCACTGTTGTGCCTGCACCAGACTACCAGACAGTCCAACTCCCATCTATAGGCAGACTCAGCGTTGTCTGAGATGGCCTCGATGAGGGTGGTGTCATCCGCAAACTTGATTAGTTTTACGGCCTGGTGGCAGAAGGAGCAACAGTTTGTGTACACTGAGAAGAGCAGGGGGGAAGTACACAGCTTAGTGGAGATCCACGTCCAAGAGTTGTTCCCGGCCGCACATGTAGATGGAATTGGGAACGTTGAGCTGGGAAAGCTTGTCCTGTGGTAGAGTTGGGAGGATGGTGTTAATGCAAAGTTGAAGTTAAGTACGTTTATTTACGTGTGTAAGAGTGTTCATCCCCACTGCCTATGGGCCTCATCAACTAAGATCCAAATACCACGCACTAATTCAAAAATATGCTTAAATCATGGCTGTTTGAGAATCAAACTTGTGTAAATCATCATTAATGAATGTTATTTTCTGCTGCTTTGTGCTATCTATATTGTTAAAGGGGCTGTTGAAGCACTATATGCAATGCCTGTGCTGAATGATGCTGAATGCGTGTGTGTGAGATATTAATCATTGTTTTACCATTTTAAGTAGGCTATTAAAGATTGTTGTTGTTATTGTACATTGTTTGCTGCTGGCAATCCACATTGCCCTGGGACTACGGTTGGAAACTATCTTTGTTGCTAAAACTGGCATATTTATGGCAATGTTGATTAATGTACATTGTCCCTGTCCAAATAAACTAATAAAACAAAACTAAACAGAACAATAAACAGTGTTTGCAAACTATAAAATTGTGTGTACTATTAGTGGACGTGTTGTGGATGATCTACTGAAACTTTGTGTACAATTGATAAAAAAAAAAAACGCAAAAGTGGTGCTGACTGCCTTATTTAAATTAGTTTTTTTGCATTTACTATTCAGGCTGTGTCCAATGAGACACTTATTTCCCTCCAATGTCATGACATCATATGCTCCAAAGGTCTAACCTGTGCTGTTTCGTTATGCTGTGGAAGTTGTAGCACAAACCACCTTTTCTGGGCATTATGCTGTGGAAGTGTGAGCTAAACAACACTGCCTATTTTTAGCGTGTAGAAAGTGTGCTTTGGAATGTTCCGGTCATGTGATGGTGTGTCTATCCAGAAATGTGTTGACAAACACACATAGGATGGAGGATTCTCAATCACCTTCTTTCTCGTAGTCATTTGTGCCACTGTGCCAGTTTGCATGAACATTTGAATCATGCTGAATATACACGCAAAACCGTTTTAGGCTTGATAAATTACCTTGTGAGTGCTAAATGATTATGTTTGCATTTCCTCTTCTCGGTATTGTGGGTGTTCTGATTATCAACATATATTCTGCGTTTACATGAAGACAGTCTATTTTGCTCATTTAACAGACACAATCCTCTGCATATGAATTCAGACGATTAGCTTTCCATGTGCTATCAAGTTTGCACATGTTTCAATACACGCAAACTTGTAATAGATCAGACACTAAGAGGTAAGTGAGGTAGCGCTATAGCCATCAAGCTAAATGACACATGCTGTCAACTCGCTGTGCAGATCTCAAGGCATGAGTGAGGTTTACACAACATACTATCGCACAGCCACACTTGCTGACATCGGTGCTGACACTCTGCTTTTGTTATGTTGTATTCTGTGGTGGTAACAGGTACAACCAAAAAAAAGATCAAAACTTATGAGAGAAGTCCGGCCCACCGGTCTTTGTCTTTCTGGAAACGTGGCAGCCTGAACAATTTATTTGAATATCCCTGACCTAGACCATTGCCTATCTGCAGCTGTCTTCACATGTTGAGTACCTTCACTTGTTTTTAGTATTATTTTTTCTTATAACCCGGTAACTGATATTAACTTAAACATCAATCTATCTTTTGACAACTCCTGTCATTTGTATGTTTGAAAGCCAATAAAGAAATGCTAAAAGGGAATACACTTATTTTTCCCCAGTTCACCACTCACTCTCTCGCATTGATTACTTTTTAACTAGTAGCTCAATTTTATCTGATATCGCAAACATTCACATTCATCCTATCATCATCAGTGACCATGCACCTGTCTCACTTTCCCTCACTAACAAAACTATAACTGCACCTATAAAACAATGGAGACTTAATACATCATTACTAAAGGACCCAGACTTCCTCAACTATTTTGAGAAAGAATGGACAGATTTTTTAGATTTTAATGATCAACCAGAAATCACGGCGTGCATTCTCTGGGAGGCCGCAAAAGTAGTTATGCGAGGAAAAATTATTTCTTATTCATCATACAAGAAAAAAAAGGAACGTTTACTAGAGCAGGAACTTGAAAATGAAATAAAAATATTAGAAATAGCTTATGCGAACTCACAAAATGAACATACTCTGAATGAACTGAGAAAACTCAAATTAGATTTAAGAGAAATAATTGATAAGAAAACTCAATTCCTGCTTCAGAGGTTACGCTTAGATAAATTTGAACATGACAATAAACCAAGCAAATATTTGGCTAACCAACTAAAATTAAACAAAGAAAAAAACTCCATACCATCCATTAAGGATTCAGCTGGGAACATTACTCACGTTCCTGAGGAAATTAACTCCATATTTAGAGACTTTTACAGAAACTTGTATACACCCCAGATTGACCCATCTCTTTCAGACATTGAGACATTTCTCAATGGTATAGACTTACCTAAATTAAATACGAGGCAGGTATCAAATTTAGATCTTGCTATTTCTGTAGATGAACTTCACGATGCTCTTCAACAGATGCCAAACAATAAAGCACCAGGGCCTGATGGGTTCCCTGTGGAGTTCTACAAAACATTCTGGTCACTGCTAGCTCCGATATTTACAAAAATGGCTTTAGAGATTAAAGAAAACTCATTCCTTCCTCCAAATATGAACTCTGCCACAATCAGTCTCTTGCTAAAACCTGATAAAGACCCAACACTTCCATCCAGTTACCGGCCAATCTCCCTGATTAATGCTGATCTTAAAATTATCTGCAAAGTATTAGCTCAAAGATTAGAAAAAGTCACTCCATATATAGTACATCCTGATCAAACAGGTTTCATCAAAGAGAGACAATCGTCCAACAATGTTCGCCGTCTACTCAATGTGATAGACTATTCTGTTATTCATAATTTAAAAACAGCTGTTGTTTCATTAGATGCTGAAAAAGCATTTGATAGAGTGAATTGGAATTTTCTTTTAGCTACTCTACAGAAATGTGGATTTGGAGACTCATTTATAGAATGGATCAAGGTCCTATATAGTTTCCCTACAGCCTCGGTTAGAACTAATAGCCAAATCTCCCCAAGGTTTAATCTTATGAGGGGCACAAGGCAAGGGTGTCCACTTTCTCCGTCACTGTTTGCTATATTTATTGAACCTCTTGCAACCGCAATTCGACAGCATGCAAATATTAAAGGCATCCATACCGCAACCGTTCATCATAAAATAAGCCTTTATGCTGATGATGTATTACTTTTCTTACAAAATCCACATTCTTCTCTTCAAGATACAATCTCACTTATCAATAAATTCAATTCTATTTCAGATTACTCAATCAACTGGTCCAAATCTACTGTGTTACCAATAAATTTTGACTTCCAGAGCACCTCATCGATTCCACTGCATAAAGGGAACATTAAATACCTGGGAATCAATATTTCCTCCACATTGTCAGATCTGAATCGCTTGAATTACTCCCCAATCTTAAAATTGATTGAGGATGATCTGGCGCGTTGGAAAGCACTGCCAATCTCACTTATGGGAAGGGTTTCTACCGTGAAAATGATGGTCTTGCCTAGGGTTAATTATCTCTTTTCAATGATTCCAACCAAACCTTCTCAAATCTGGTTTAAATCACTAGACTCACACATCAATCAGTTTCTTTGGAAGAGTAAACCAGCACGAATCAGCCTTAAAACTTTACAAAAACCAAAAGAATACGGGGGTCTAGAACTCCCAAACTTTTCATATTACTTCCTTGCAAATAAACTACAATATATACTAAAATGGACCAATCCCACTTTATTAGATAGTTTATGGTTAGAGATTGAACAATCACTTAGCCAGGAGATCCCAATTTCTAACTTGCCCTTTATTAGCCAAATTCTCCGAAAACACAACTGCTTCAAAAGTATTAATATATGCACTACCTTAACAGCTTGGTGGGAGTTTTTGAAAATAACTGGATCCCCGCTCACTCCCTGTCAATTTACGCCTATTTGGAATAATCCTGATTTTCTTTTAAACAAGAAGCCATTGAACTTTCCAACATGGTATGATAAAGGAGTCAGATGTCTTGGGGATATCATCAATGCAAACAGTTTTATCTCTTTTAAAAGTTTAATAACACAATATGCAATCAATCCTAATAAATTCCTAGAATATATACAAATCAAATCTGTAATTAGCGCAAGATTCAACAAAACAACATGGGAAAGTAATCCTACGACCGTTAAATTCTTCAAAACATCTGCCCCCAAAGCTTTATCCAAATTATATGCTCTCTTATCAAAAATAGATAACACAATAAGTATCCCAACTTCCAAATGGCACTCAGACGTATCCACAAGCCTTGACCCAGAATTCTGGAAACAAATATGCCTCAATACTTCTCGTTTGATTAAGAATCCAAATTTACGACTGATTCAGCTCAAAATACTTTACAGAATACATTACACCGGTCTAAGAATGTATAAAATGGGTTTAGCCGACTCTAACATTTGTGTACACTGCTCAGATAATAAGGTAGATAACTACTTACACTCAATGTGGTCCTGTGCTCCCGTGAGTAACTTTTGGCTTGGAGTGTGCGAGAACCTATCATTAGCGTTAGAGATTCCTATTCCCATCTCCCCCGCACTCTGCCTGTTGGGTGATCTCTCCGCAACTGACTTTGATATAAACAAAACATACCTCCTTATAAATGCAATAGGCATCGCCAAGAAAACTATTCTCATGAATTGGAAATCAAAAAATAATTTATGTATAAACCTTTACAAAAACATTTTATTAGATTATGTAGTTATGGAAAGAATGTCTGCTGAATCAAAACAACAACTGACAGAATTCAGATCTCTTTGGGCACCGCTAATTGATTTCCTGACCTGATTCCCATGGGGGCCGGGGCTGGGGCTCTGTCCCGGGGTCTTGCTCCGTGGGTGGGGGGTCGTGGGTGCCGGGGGGGCCGTGTGCCGCGGGGTCGGGTGGGCCTGGGGTGTGTTCCCTGGTGCCGGCCTGGCGGGCCGATCCGTGGGTGGTCTGGGGGCTGGGGGTGGATGGGGGTGCCTGGGCGGGGGTTGGGGTGCGGGTGGAGCTGTTGGGGGTGGCCGCCTTGGGTTGGGTGGGGGGCTGCCCCTCTCGTGGGTGGTTGGGCGGGGGGTTGCGCCCGTGGGGCCGGGGCCTTGCCGCTGTCGGGCGGGGGTCGGCTCGTGCCCCTCTGGCTTCGGGTGTCCGTGGGCTTCCTCCTTCCCCTGGGGCGCGGGGCGGGGTCTGCCCGGGGTCGCCCTACGCTGCGGCTGTGCGTGCCCGCCTGGTGCCGGGTTGGGGGGGCTGCTTTCCTCCCTTGTTGGGGCCCCGGCGGTGCTGCCCGACTGCCCTGCGGGGGTCTCCCTCCTGTGTTTTACTCCGCCCTTATTTATTTATTAATTTTATTTATATATATACTTATATATATATTTTTTTTAATTATCTATTTAATAAATTTTATTTATTCTGTTAAATTATATACATGTATATATAGGTGCGTGTGTGTGTGTGTGTGTGTGTGTGTGTGTGTGTGTGTGTGTGTGTGTGTGTGTGTGTACGTTTGTATGTATGTATGGTGGAATCTGTGTGTATGTATGTAGGTACATGTGTGTGTGTAGCTGCCCCGGTGTGCATTGCTGATCGCGGCACCAGGCCTGCAGAGATGCCATGGCATGCCGGCTGTGGGTGCGGGGCTGGGCCCTTATGGCTTTTTGCCGGATGGGGTGCCTGGTGGGTGGTGGGCGGGGGGGCCTGGACGTGCGGGTATGGCTGCGGGGTTTGGTGGCGCTGGACACTGTTGGCAACCAGGCCTCATGTTTATTTTTATTTTATTTTATTTAAAGGGTTTATCTTATTTTATTTATTGTTTTTATTTTTATTTTTATTTGTATTTTTTATATTTTTTGTTTTTGTTTTTGTTTTGTTTTGGTGTATGTATGTGTGTGTATATGTGTGCATATGTATATGTATGTAGGTGTATATATGTGTGTGTGTGTGTGTATGTGTATATGCATGCATGTGTGTATGTGTATGTATGTGTATATACATATATGTATGTATATGTGTATGTGTGTATGTATGTGTGTATGTATGTGTAGGTGTGTGTATGGGTGTGGATGTCCGGTGGATCGATTGGCCTGTATGTGGATGAGTTGGGGTAGGTGGGTTGGCGGCCTCTGTGGTAGCTGGGGGTGTGCGTTGTTGTGGTTTACGGGGTAGGTCGCTTTTTTTTGTTTCAGGTTTCGGCGGCCGCGGGTGTTTGTACTGCGGACGGGCGGTGGTGGTGATGGTTGCTGTGGTACTGCCGGCGGTTGGCGTCGCTGTGTTGGGTTGGAGTGGTTGGGGGACTGTGGCTGGTATCTGTGCGCTTGTGGGGTTGTGGGGGATGGCTGGCGTTGGCTTGACGGCTGGTTTGGGGGCTGGCGTGCGGACGGGGTGCATTGACTTCTTCCCCAGTTGGGGGGCACCATCCCCTGGCCAGAACTCGTATGGGTGCGTTGCTGTGTGGATGGCCGGGATGCGGTGTTTGCATTGGGCATGGGGCTGTGCAGTTTTTCTGCGTTTGGTTGCTGGTATGGGCTCTGCGGGGTTGGGTTGGGGCGGGCGGGGGCTGGCTTTGTTTGGCGGGGCGTGGGCTCGCGTGACGTCACGCTAAAGTGGTCTGGTGTGGGTCACGGGCCGTGGGGGTGGCGGCTTCCTGGCCGTAGTTCCTGGTTGTCGGCCGCATGGACTGGGGGAGATGTCCGGGCCCTCTACTCCTCCTACTTATAGCACACACAGTCACACAAATATAGGACTTTGGGGGATTGTCCTGCGGGGAGGCATGGCGGGGGGTTGAGGATGCCTCCTATGGGGCTCCGGTCCTCCTGTCTTGTCCCCTGCTCGGCCATCCCTCAATCTTAGCTGCATATTAGACACTTAGGATTTGGAGGGCTCGGCTTGGTTGGGACCCACCAAGACCTTGATGTCCCCTAATTTTAATCGCATTATTAGTTCCCACAAGCATACATATCTCACTCACGCTACAATACACGCATCAATAGGGACTGGAGGTCGGCTGTAATGGCTGACCTCCTAATTTTAACTACACAGTAGACACTCTGGGGGCCTTGTACACATGCATGTGGGGGGGTTGGGGTTCGGCGCACCCCTCATTGCCTCGTCGGCCGGCGCGGATTCCGGGGACTGCGTTCTGGTGGCCTGCCAGGCTTTTATTAATTTATTATTATTATTATTAATTTTTTTTTATGTGTATATATGTGTATGTATATATATATATATATATATGTGTGTATGTGTGTATGTATGTATGTGTATGTGTATGTATATATGTATATATATATATTTATTTATTTTGATTTTATTTTATTTTTTATTTGTGTGTGGCGTCGCGCGGGTCTCGCTTCCTGTTGGGTGGGGTCCGTGCCCGTGTGGCCCGACCTTGCGCTGTGGGGTCTCTGTTGGCGACTTGATGTGGTGGCGGCGCGGCACCCGTGTCTGGTCTGCATACTGTGTCTCGGTTGTTTGGGCGGTGGTGTGTTTCTGCGGGTTTGGGTTGGGGTGGTGGGGTCTTTTGGCGGGGGGTGGGGGTGGGTGTTGGTGTCTCTTGTTTGCGTGTTGGCGTTTGGGCTTGCTGGCGGGCTGGCGCTGGCTGGTATCTGTGATCCTGTTGGCGTGTGGTTGCCGGTCGCGGTTTATTTTTTGATCGCTTTGATTTGATTGGGTGGTGCTGGCTGTCTGTGGGTGTTGTGGCTGCTGTTTCTGCTGCCGTTTGTTTGTGGTGTGGGCGCCCGTGGCTGCTGGGTCTGGTGCAGGGGGGGCGGATGTTGTGACTGGTGGCAGCGCGCGCGCGTGGTGGTTGTCGGGGCTGACAAACTGTGTATATGTATGTGTATGTGTGTGTGTGTATGTATGTATGTATGTATGTATGTATATATATGTGTATGTGTATGCATGTGTATGTGTGTGTATGTGTACATGTGTATGTTTATGTGTATGTATATATATGTATGTATATTTCTGGGGGTACGTTCTGGGCCTGCCTGTCGGGTGGGGGTCGGCGCCTCAGGCTACTGCATCCGGACTGCGTGTCTGGAGCTCCTGGGTCCCGCCGTCCATCCCTTCCGGGTGGCCGTCTTGGTTGGGGCCTGCTGGGTCTGGTCCCTGCGTCTACTGTGGTGGCTTGGTGCTGCAGGGTATTCCGAGGTGCTGCGAGTCGGCCAGTTGTTGGGGTAGCGACATTGTGTGTCAGCATGTCTGTGATCTTCTTTTAATTCTTTTTTTTATTTATTTATTTATTTTTATTTTTTATAAATAGATTTAATTATTTATTTATTTATTTTTTCCCCCTTTTTTTTTAAATATATTTTATTAATATTATTATTATTATTAATATGTATTTATTTATTTTATTTATTTATTCCCCTACCTCGGGGGGGGGGGGGGGAATAAATAAATAAAATAAATAAATACATATTAATAATAATAATAATATTAATAAAATATATTTAAAAAAAAAAGGGGGAAAAAATAAATAAATAAATAATTAAATCTATTTATAAAAAATAAAAATAAATAAATAAATAAAAAAAAGAATTAAAAGAAGATCACAGACATGCTGACACACAATGTCGCTACCCCAACAACTGGCCGACTCGCAGCACCTCGGAATACCCTGCAGCACCAAGCCACCACAGTAGACGCAGGGACCAGACCCAGCAGGCCCCAACCAAGACGGCCACCCGGAAGGGATGGACGGCGGGACCCAGGAGCTCCAGACACGCAGTCCGGATGCAGTAGCCTGAGGCGCCGACCCCCACCCGACAGGCAGGCCCAGAACGTACCCCCAGAAATATACATACATATATATACATACACATAAACATACACATGTACACATACACACACATACACATGCATACACATACACATATATATACATACATACATACATACATACATACATACACACACACACACACACCGGGGGCGGTTGCTGGTTGTTCCATCTCCATCGTTGGGGTCCCTGCGGGTGGGGTGGGTGGTTCCTGTGGCCCTGTGCTGGGTGGTCCTGTGGCGGCCGGCTTGGGTGGGGTGGCCGTGGGCTGGCCTCGCCGCGCTCTCCGGGGGTGGGGGGGGGCTCGTGGGGGCCCTGTTGCCGGTGGGGCGGGGGCGGTCTTCCCGTCCGGTTGCGGGGGGTCTCCGGGCCCCTCGGGCGGGGCGTCCCGCCTTTCTGTCCGTGTGGGGTGTGGTCTCTCGCTGGCTTGGGGTCTGGCTTCCCCCTGTTTTTCTCGTGCCTTGTCCTCTGCCGGGTGCGTCTGTCTGCGGCCTGCTGCTGGCCCTTGTGGGCGGCACGGTGGGCCAGGCTCTGGGGTTCCTGTCGCTGTCCGTCTTGGCTGCGTGGGGGCGGTGGCCCCTGGTTCCCTGGGCACCACACCTACTGTTTGTGGGATGGGTTCTCGGGGAGGCTGGGGCCGTACTCTGGCTCCCGCACACACTGGGAGTCAAATGTATTGTACATGCAAATTCACATATACTCACACACATACATACAGACATACATAGGTACCTACGCTCCCACATACATATACAAATAAAAACAGTACATATTTACACACTCAAAGTTCGTACATCCACACGCACATTCATTATACAAACATACTGTATACACATACTGTACATATACATTCACTGTAAAAACATACATATACACATACCGTACATATACATTCACTGTACAAACACACACATACACATACTACACATACATTCACTGTACAAACACACACATACATATACTGTACATATACATTCACTGTACAAACACACATTTACACATACTGTACATATACATTCACTATTCCAGGGGTCGGCAACCCAAAATGTTGAAAGAGCCATATTGGACCAAAAATACAAAAACAAATCTGTCTGGAGCCGCAAAAAATTAAAAGCCATATTACATACAGACAGTGTGTCATGAGATATAAATGTAATTAAGAGGACTTAAAGGAAACTAAATGAGCTCAAATATAGCTACAAATGAGGCATAATGATGCAATATGTACACATCGCTAGCCTAAATAGCATGTTAGCATCGATTAGCTTGCAGTCATGCAGTGACCAAATACGTCTGATTAGCACTCCACACAAGTCAATAACATCAACAAAACTCACCTTTGTGCACTCATGCACAACGTTAAAAGTGTGGTGGACAAAATGAGACAGAAAAAGTGGCATAAAACACGTTCTAGAAAGTCGGAGAAAGTTATATCAATCAATACATGTAAACAAACTATACGGTGAGTTCAAGGACCGCCAAAATAAGTAGGACAAAACGGCGCTCGCCAAATACTCGAATCAGTGAAGCATGTTTAATATAAACAGTGTGCTTTATAACACTTAGGGAGGTTTGTGTCATGTTTGTCCTCCTACAGAAACCATACTAATACAAAAAAATAGATTTTTTTCCCCCTCATCTTTTTCCATTCTTCATACATTTTTGAAAAATCTCCAGAGAGCCACTAGGGCGGCGCTAAAGAGCCGCATGCGGCTCTAGAGCCGCGGGTTGCCGACCCCCGCACTATTCAAACACACATACTGTATACACATACTATACATATACATTCGCTGTACACACATATACACATACTGTACATATACATTCACTGTACAAGCACACATACACATACTGTACACATACAAGTACATATGCACACATACACTCATGCACATAATCACGTTTCATCAAACATATATTAACGTTGTTGCCCTAGGGTAAACTGGGTATAACACATGGCACACTGACAAAGCTTAACCTATTGTTACTATAACAATCTACAAGGTTAAGGTTGCTTCTCTTTCTTCCCCTCCATTTTTCTGCATTCTTTCGTATCTCAAGTTATCATTACGTATATGTATTGTTGCATTTGAACAATTGTATTGTTGATAATAAAGGTAAAGTACTGGTATTGTTTATTATCAATAGCACTATTTCTATTGGTATTCATATTGCTCCATTTTTAGTGTAATAATGCTCATTGTCATTTCTGTATTTTTTTAAAAATTTTTTTCGCTAACTGCTTATTTGCTATTACTTTTACCATCATATTTGTACATGTCGTATTTGCTGATGTTGCTCTGTTGTTGTTGTTGTTGTGTTTGCTGTTGTTGTTTTTGTCTCTCTGTCTAATCCCCCTCTTGTCCCCACAATTCCCCCCTCTGTCTTCTTTTTTCTCTCTTTCTATCCCCTCCTGCTCCGGCCCGGCTGCACCAAATGATAATATAAATACATTTAATAAAGTCAAAATACAAGTAAGGCAACAAGAGAAGTATCCTACACTTCTCTTTTGTAAAGTAAATCTGAACAGCCGATATGGGCATCTACATCTGCTATATGATTTGCCCGAGAAGCTGGGCAGGACATTATAAAAAAATAAATAAAAAAAATAAATAAATAAAAAAAAAATTAAAAAAAATAAAATAAAGAAATGCTAAAAAAAAAACAAGAAAAAAACTTTTTCCTTGCCCTGATGTAGGATCTGAGCCATTTATATCGTTGTGGCTTGTGCAGCCCTTTGAGACACTCGTGATTTAGGGCTATATAAATAAACTTTGATTGATTGTTTGATTGATTGATTGAACTTCCATCCATTTTCTACCCCTTGTCCCCCTTGGGGCCGCTGGAGCCTATCCCAGCTGCACTTGGTTGTTTGAATGATCAACTATGGAGACTCTATTTGATTAATGGTAAAACAAGACAATGCTCATGTAACATGGCATTAGAATACAGGGAAATGATGTTTCATGGACATCCCCTTCTTTTTTCTTTTTTTTGGACAAGTTCACATAAGCATAGAAATGAGTGCACAGACACAGACAGTGAAAACCGCACACGTGGTAATGTAGATGTAACTGGAAGACTTCTGAAGGCATATGGATGCCATTTGTAGGCTGCACTGAGAATGTATAGGTCAGTCTTACCCTTTGGTATCTCTCTATCCATCTGTTTTCACATTACTTGCAAATTATAGTGTCCTCCAGACCCAAATGAACATAAATCAGGCCGGTGAAAGTGCAGAAGTTTTCCCATCTGTCATAAAACAATGATTTAATGTACGGGTTGTCAAAATATGGCGCTGCGAATTCGCCTCGCTCCTCAGCAGTAGGAACACAAAGCACCATCTCATCGGTGTAATTTATGGCCTCTGAGGGAGCGCAGGGTGATTAGGGCTTTAGGCCACCAACAGCCAGAAAAACAGTAGGAGCTCCAATGAGGATGGATGGAAAACCTCGACCAAATGTATCAAACAATTCAGCTAAATCTATTTTTGTTTGGAAAGGAGGAGAGCGAGATATATGGCCTGTTTAGAATATGCGGTACGTCTTTGGAACATTTGGTCGCGCTGCAGTTGTGAGTTTTGGAGAATCTACGTTAAATAAGTCAAAGTCCGTGACGTGAGATGTGTTGGTCAGCTGAGGTGTGTGCGGCCAAATCAAATATACAAAAGGACCTTTCGGGATTTTAAAGAACACTTGTGCGCTCTGCGAATGATGTCACCGCGTCTCTGTTGAAATTGTTTCCTTTTAAAGGTGGGGTGAAAGGTTTGACGTGCCACAATCAGGCAGAATACCTTAAATCGCCTCGTTAAGATATCACATATAAGCTAATCAATAGTGGCGATTAGCTCCTATTCTTCTACTTGTTGACCCTTTCATGTGTCTAAATAAACACATATTTCCTGTGAACCCAAAATGGATGCAATAAAATGAGTCAAGGTTGTCATGCAATAGAGGCATCCGCATTCATCCACCTATCATTATGGTAGTTTTCTTTCCACATAAACAAATGTCAGCTTCAACAAGACAGGCCTGAGCGAGCCGGAGGATCCTTGAAATAAATGCAATGATGGCTCGCAGCCTGCGTTATTGTAATTACAAATAAGTACATGCAGGGCGAGTACGTTCATCCTACCCGTTCATCCTCGCTGGCTTTTCTCGCCATGTGGGAGACATATTTGATGGCTGGCTCCGTATTGTTTTTCTTCTGGATTTTACAGCTGCTCATCTGGGTCCCTGGTCAGTCATTGGCTCAGTGTGAAAGGAGTCAACCCTACCATGGCCCCCACACGGCGTACAAAGTTGCTCCACAGGTGTTTTACTTATGCAGATGTAACATCATGGACACCCCACAACCATCCCTTCACATATTTGTCTATGCTACATGTCATGCATTGACCGGCCACAACATTAATGACGTTGCAAGCAGAGAAAAAACAGTTATGCCATCAAAATTATTTAAAAAAAGAAAATGTTCAATGACACCATCAGATATGGTAATTCTCGTCAGAGGCAGCTTTTTATATGGGCAGTTTGTATTCAGTTTTTTTTATTAAATTTAAGTCATAGTGTAATGGATTAAGCAAGGAAGTCAAACAATGTACAATATGATCCACTTTTTTAAAAAAAATGCTCAAACACAAAGTCTTCACAAAGTTCAAAGAAGAAGAATCTTAATGAACATCGTGAACCCTATTAAAAAAATAAAATTATAATCTTATTAATCTCATCGGTGACCCAATAATTACTTAAATGTTTATTTATGAGAACTTTAATTATTGTTTATTTATATATTTAATAATTATTTACTTACTCAATGTATACTCATTTATTTATTTACTCATGCATCTATTTACTGTTGTGTTACAAATACAGAACAAACAAATGGATTAAACAAATGCTATGATATGAAAAGGGGTAGGTAGGATTAAAAAAACTCTGCTTCTTCCTACTTCTTTTCGGACATGCTGTAATGAAACAAATGGAACTATGTGATGTATTACATTGTAATTGTATACAAGTTCGAATTAAACTGACACAAACCAACCAACCAATAGTCTTTGAAGAGAATAAAACAAAAACAGTGAGAGACAATTATCACCACAAGTCGATGTCTTTGTCGAAAACCATATGGTTGTAGTTTACTGTGATATTGAACTGCACTGCCTCACACTGAGAGCTCGTCCCTCTAGGATGTGTGAATGTGATACAGAAACATATAACAATGTATTTACTCTTTATTGATCAAACAACACGATTGTTGTCCTCCCGCGTAACTCAGACCTTCCTCCTTGTTTATATCTACAGAGCTAAGCCTCATGGGTTATTTGGTGATAACCAACCCTTCCCATCCAATCTGATGGAGGAATGGGCAAAGAGGAATGGGCGAAACTGCCCAAAGATAGTTGTGCCAATCTTGTAACATCGTATTCAAAAAAGACTTGAGGCTGCAATTGCTGCCAAAGGTGCATCAACAAAGTATTGAGCAAAAACTGAGAATACTTATGTACATGTGATTTTTCAGTTTTTAAATCTTAAATAAATCAGTTAAAAAATTAAAAAATAAAAAATGTAATGTTTCTTAAAATTTTAAGGACAAAAAACAATGTATTAAACTTTGGAATAAGACTGTAATAAAACACAATGTAGAACAAGTGAAGTGCAATGAATATTTTCCGGATGCACTGTCTTAGTTTACTTGTATTCTTATATTTAGATAACAATGATTTATCTAGTTAAGGCAATTAAGAACATATTTTGATTTGCAATGCTGACCTAGCAAGGAGGCAACATTTACATATTAGCGATATTGAAGTTTGATTAAAATCTCCCATCTTTCATCAGAAAACTTGTGAACAACATTTTTGCAGAAAGTCCTTATAACAGCATAGCGCTCCTGTAACTTTGACATAATAAATATTAAATGTCTACTGCAGAGGGCACTGGTTCTCTCCGGAATATACACCATGAGACTAATAGTGAAAGGAGCAGTCTGAACCCTCGTTCTTTAGCTTTCTGGAAATGTGACCCATGAAATAATTGAATTGAATATTCCTGCCATAGAATGTAAGACAGGTTGGCATTCACTTTGGTTTCCAGGTCCCATTTTTAAGGGAAATTGGGCCAGTGTATTTTTATTCTGTCTTTAGAATGTGTAGCGGACCAATAAAAAAAGAGTTGTAGGGCAAAAATGGCCCCTGGGCCACACTTTGGACAGCCCTGACTTAGAGCGTGTGAATTGTGTTTTAAGAACATATAAGAAGTGTTTGTAAGTAATTGTGTGAAAGCTGTGTGGAGACCTTTTGAAGACTTTAAATGCATACGATATTCATAAAAATAATACATTAATAGTGCTCCTACTTAGCAGAAATTCACCTGACACTGGATCGTAATCTCAGCAAATATCGATAATACTGTATACTGCATAATAAAGATTAAACATTCAATAAATGCAACTCTCTTTATTTGAACAAGATCTAATATATAGGAACTGAAGCGATAACAAAATACTTTTCGATGTCCTGAACAACCGCATCGAGTGTTTATGCCATGGGAGGGCCTTGTGAATCTGCTTTGTTCTCTCCCTCTAACTATGCACTTTAAACATATATTTGAGAAGCTTTTTTTTAAAGCAGCAAATGGTATTTTGGTTTGGAATATTTGAGTTTTGTCATGTGTATGTCAAAGTTGCCAGTGGAAGTCCTAATTTTATACACGTTCTATTCAGCAAAGTAAATGCTAAGCAAAGTGCGCACCAAATATAGACTTAGACTAGACTTAGGCTTAGACTTCCTTTTTATTGTCATTCAAATTTGAACTTTACAGTACAGATAAGAACAGCATTTTGTTGCATTAGCTCATGGTAGTGCAGGATAAAATAGCAATAAGGTTCAGATATAAATAAATAGATTACTGTACAGATAAATACATTGCACTTTTGCATATGCATCCACGTTTATGGATGTATATTATATTGTCTTTTTATTCCAGCGAGGTAATCCATTTTTGGGGGGAATAAGGGGATTATTATGATGTGTTCAAGAGTCTTATGGCCTGAGGGAACAAGCTGTTATCTGGACCAGAATAAAGTTTGACTATGTATGAAAATGTATTTTAAGTGGTATGATTTGCAGTAAACCAGCATAATAATATTTTAACAATGTTAATGTCATTAAATTGTTTAGTAGACTTCAAAGCTGTATGAGTACTGACCCAAACACAAACACAGTAACCCAAATATTCTTTACTGCTCTGCATGTCTGCTCTGCTTGTCTGCTGACCCATCAGCTAGACTTTTTGCTATGTATCGCCCCTGGAGGTCCACCATGTTCTGGCCAAGTAGTTGTTTATTCCCCAGGAGGACCCGACGTCCTCACTGGGACTCTTAAACATGTGAAGTGGAGCGAAGTTCAGCTGCGGCCACACAGGCCTGACTATCTGTTTAAACAGCAGGTATAGGCCACCATTTCTCTTCTGTTTGTGTCTATGTCCTCCTTTAACAACTAGGGTGGGGAGGGGAGGGAGATTTCCCATACAGTCAATGGTTCCGAAGGGGCCTGAAATATTTATTTCAGGATGGAGCGCAATGGAAAACAAAATATCGTCTTGTTCCTTCAAGTCCCAAGCCAAGTGATAATGTGACAGACAGTTAACCTAATTTGATGGAAGGGTTGCCACTGCAGGGTTGTGTCATGTGTGAGCATGACTAATAAAGAAATACAAGCGTCCACGATTAAAGGAAGCCATAAAGGCACAGCCTGACAGGTTTCCTCGCTCAAGGTGGCCTAGGCTGTGTTTCTATAGCATCTCATGTCAACACCGTCGACAGCAAAAAGCACTTAGGGATCAACAGATCACTTTACCATCCCTCCAGTGGGAAGGGAATAATGGAGGCCCACATAGTGAGGAGGTTGTGGCGATGATGTCATGATGCACACTGAGCCGTCCTGTCCACTAGATGGTAGTGTTTACACTAGTTTGACATAACAGTTGAATTACAGCACAGTACAGTAAGTACAAATCCAATTAATTAGTTATTTCATAATACAATTATTTTTCTCTAGTATTTAGTGTGAAAAAATTACGACAGGTGTCCAAAATGTTTTTGAGCAACAGTAAATGTGCATGTTTTAGTCATTTGAATCCCATCAGGTTAATATTAAGGTTGTTAGCTCTAGAATGCTCCATTTTCAGTTTTTCACCTTCCGAGGCCTTTGTTTTGTTTTCCTGAATAATAACTTATTTGCCACAGTAATTAGCATTTTGGGGAAAAAGGGGTATGATGTATATGTGTGTATGTGTGTGTTTATATATATATATGTATATATATATATATATATATATATATATATATATATATATATATATATATATATATATATATATATATATATATATATATATATATATATATATATATATATATATATGTGTGTGTGTGTGTGTGTGTGTGCGTGTGTGTGTGTGTGTGTGTGTGTGAGAGTGTGTGTGTGTTTGTATAAATGTACGTATGTACAAATATATAAGTGTACAGTACAGTCCGAAAGTTTGGACACACGCTTTACACAGTAAAGCGTTTTCTTTATTTTCATGACTATTTACATTGTAGATTGTCACTGAAGGCATCAAAACTATGAATGAACACATGTGAAGTTATTTACCTATCAAAAAAAAGTGAAATAACTGAAAACATGTTTTATATTCTAGTTTCTTCAAAATAGCTACCCTTTGCTTAATTACTGCTTTGCACATTTTTTGGCATTCTCTCGATGAGCTTCAAGAGGTAGTCACCTGAAATGGTTTTCACTTCACAGGTGTGCCTTATCAGGGTTGATTAGTGGAATTTATTGCTTTATCAATGGTGTTGGGACCATCAGTTGTGTTGTGAATGAGAAGGTGTGTCCAAATATATATATATATATATATATATATATATATATATATATATATATATATATATATATATATATATATATATATATATATATATATATATATATATATATATATATATTTAGCTTAACATTCATAAAGTGCCCAATACTGGGACGGAAATGCATTTTAATTGTCTGAACATCATACAGTAACAATTTTGTTCCTGACAACATATAACCATCGTAACAGTTTCATCTAAAGTCATGTTTGGGTTCATCTTAAAGTGAAATTTCAGGTAACCACATGCGGTCAAGGTAAAGGAGTATGTACAATCATAATACATTTTGTGATTAATTGCGTATAAACATTTTTAATGTAATATTTTTTGTGATTAATCACATTAGTTTTGTCAGCCCGGCCTCTAAACGTTTTCATTGTAAACTCACAGCAAATTGCCAACTAATAATTGCATTACTTTAGCAGTAACATTTATAGTAATTTGTTTTTGAATAACAATTCATTGCTGTAAAATATAAGGGTATGGTAATTGTTTATAATAATTTGTTGTAATTTGATGGTAAATTCTGATTACAGTATTTTACTGTGCCTGTGGATGTTGTCATTCATCCTGGTCATTGTATTGTCAGACAAACCACACAGTGTAGTTGCTATCGATTGAATGCCCTCAGAGGATTTTTTTTTTTAAATGTGCTGAAATCCTGGTATATTTTAACTATGTGTACACACTGTAAAATCATTGCTGTGAAGTCACAGCATATAGTTGCAACTTTATTATGATTAACTGCAGAAATTACAAAAAATCAGGATAGTTAAATTAATAAATTGCAGCA
Source organism: Entelurus aequoreus (assembly GCF_033978785.1). Taxonomy (NCBI): domain Eukaryota; kingdom Metazoa; phylum Chordata; class Actinopteri; order Syngnathiformes; family Syngnathidae; genus Entelurus; species Entelurus aequoreus. Next base: position 43,063,616 of record NC_084733.1, on the reverse strand, counting down.
AAAATATTTCACAGGAAATTAATGTAAATGTTATTGAGAACATAACGCAATTATTAGCTAGTCATTTACTGTGATTTTATAATTCAAATTTTTACAGTACTTCATTAATTTTCAGTCAAAATATGTGTGAAAACAATTGTTTTAACAATAAACAATTTACTATTCACACTGTACTTCATTTTTCTATTTGATTGTTTGACTGTGTTCGACAAAATAACTGTCGTAAACAAATTGAAGAATTCCCTGCAGTGGTCACATGCCAATTTTAATGCAAATCAGCCCTTTTGTGAGTGTCACGGCTCCCAGCACGCAGGGTCTGCACCCACACTCACCAAGATGCTTACTTTTTTTTCTGTGGATCACCAGGGGTGAGCACACTCCCCTGCGGTGCAAAAACAACTCGATAAGCATGCAATGATTTCTTGATATTGACATTTCAACCACTTGTCAAATGCACACACACACACAAAGAAAATACATTTACTATTACTAGACGGCGTGGGTATCACTTGCAAAATGCATGTGGATTCATTTTAAAGACACAACCTTTACATTTGACAGTTTAATAAATACATTATCGCCAAAAACCATCAGAGTTGAGGACAAATGGAACACCTTTTAAAGTGTGTGTGTTTGTTTGGCATGGCTCACACATACAGTTGGTGTCGGCGGTGGAGTTATGTAGCCAGGTGAGTCCAGGCGCCAGTGGCAGTGACACAGTCTCACCTTAGCTAAGCTCATCTCTGAGGATGTCTTTTAGCGTGGGCAAATGTGTCCATTCATGGCCAGCCAAGCGTTTCAATGAGGCGCATTAGCTGCTGCGCCACTCTTTCTCCAGAAGGCAGCTCTGAACTTGCTTTGATGGCTGGGGAGCAGTGTGTGTATGTGTGTGTGTGTGTGTGTGTGTGTGTGTGTGTGTGTGTGTGTGTGTGTGTGTGTGTGTGTGTTCTTATCTGCTGTGTCTTACAACCGCAAAGGAAGGTCAACCCAGACAGGATGTGGCTTGAGAAGCTGACAATTAGATTCAATGTTAAATTGTGATGCAGAACTATAATGATATTGGAGAAATGATAAAACATTTTTTTAAAAGGAGCCCTCCTCAGAAGCTAGCATTTAGAGGCCAAATATGACCGTAAAAAGAAATACGTTATGGCGGTCGGCTGCTGGGTAAAATCCCTTTTTCCACAAACTGGATGTCGGCCATCTCTCGTGTTCGCCGTCACTCATTCACAACAAATCATTTGTAAGTCACACTTGGGCTTTGAAGAGGGTCGGGCACCCACCAGGGAGGAATTCCCTCAACCCCGAGAGAAGACCTATGATTAAATCTATATTAATAGCTCTGTAAGCCTAGAAGGATGTTTGGTCTGTCCTGTCTCACAAATGTTGCTTCTTTCTCCCCCACAATCATCCTTAACTGATTAGAGTGTGTAGAAAATATCAGGTTCTTTTTTGAAAAACGTGTGCAGCGCCTTTGGTCTTGTTGTGCAAAACCACATGCCACATGCAATAAATTATTAGGCTAAATCAAAACAGAATTGCGGGCTTTACATCACATTTGAGAGCTACGACATGAAATAGAAACAGAGTCCCATGCTGGTCTTTACGATTTTGGATTTTTTTTTTTTTGGGAGGGTGACTACGCAATGTAATTGTAATGGGGAAGGATTGTTAGCATTTGTACTGCTATGTTGTATTTTTGTCCCCAAAAAGGCACATTATATATAGGTTTTGATACAAGGTGTGTTAGAACAAGGGAACGTGTCCATCGTTCAACCACCCATTTTCGTAAAAAAGTATGTGATCGCCGGTAATGCCTTTTTTTTTAGATTACAAACTGTACTTAATTTTAGTCCATTGGCTGACTTGTGTGTCAATGTGAGTGTGAATGTTGTCTGTCTATCTGTGTTGGCCCTGTGATGAGGTGGCGACTTGTCCAGGGTTTACCCCACCTTCCGCCCGAATGCAGCTGACATAGGTTCCAGCACCCCGCGCGACCCCAAAAGGGACAAGCGGTAGAAAATGGATGGATGGATGGATGGCTGATAAGCATCCATAGCAGCTAATTGTGTGTCTCCATACACAGTGTAGAGAAACTCCTCTAAGGTAATAACCATCATCTCAAATAAAGCAAATAAACTTAATTTCTTAGTATCTTAAGTATGATTATCAAGTACCATTATCCCTGGAGGACGAGGCTAAACATGTAACACACCGAGAGCAAGCAGAAGGATGCATGCTAATAGTAAAGCTAACCACTAAGCAATCCAAAAAATACCGTATTATTTAGACCATAGAGAAAACCAATACTTAAGCCGCACCCACCAAATTGTACAAACCCCGTTTCCATATGAGTTGGGAAATTGTGTTAGATGTAAATGTAAACGGAATACAATGATTTGCAAATCCTTTTCAACCCATATTCAATTGAATGCACTACGAAGACAAGATATTTGATGTTCAAACTCAAAAACTTTATTTTTTTTTTGCAAATAATAATTAACTTAGAATTTCATGGCTGCAACACGTGCCAAAGTAGTTGGGAAAGGGCATGTTCACCACTGTGTTACATGGCCTTTCCTTTTAACAACAGTCAGTAAACATTTGGGAACTGAGGAGACACATTTTTTAAGCTTCTCAGGTGGAATTCTTTCCCATTCTTGCTTGATGTACAGCTTAAGTTGTTCAACAGTCCGGGGTCTCCGTTGTGGTATTTTAGGCTTCATAATGCGCCACACATTTTCAATGGGAGACAGGTCTGGACTACAGGCAGGCCAGTCTAGTACTCGCACTCTTTTACTATGAAGCCACGTTGATGTAACACGTGGCTTGACATTGTCTTGCTGAAATAAGCAGGGGCGTCCATGGTAACGTTGCTTGGATGGCAACATATGTAATGGCGCCTTTACAGATGTGTAAGTAACCCATGCCTTGGGCACTAATACACCCCCATACCATCACAGATGCTGGCTTTTACACTTTGCGCCTATAACAATCTGGATGGTTCTTTTCCTCCATGGTCCGGAGGACACAAAGTCCACAGTTTCCAAAAACAATATGAAATGTGGACTCGTCAGACCACAGAACACTTTTTCACTTTGTATCAGTCCATCTTAGATGAGCTCAGGCCCAGCGAAGCCGACGGCATTTCTGGGTGTTGTTGATAAACGGTTTTCGTCTTGCATTGGAGAGTTTTAACTTGCACTTACAGATGTAGCGACCAACTGTAGTTACTGACAGTGGTTTTCTGAAGTGTTCCTGAGCCCATGTGGTGATATCTCTTACACACTGATGTCGCTTGTTGATGCAGTACAGCTTGAGGGATCGAAGGTCATGGGCTTAGCTGCTTACGTGCAGTGATTTCTCCAGATTCTCTGAACCCTTTGATGATATTACGGACCGTAGATGGTGAAATCCCTAAATTCCTTGCAATAGCTGGTTGAGAAAGGTTTTTCTTAAACTGTTCAACAATTTGCTCACGCATTTGTTGACAAAGTGGTGACCCTCGCCCCATCCTTGTTTGTGAATGACTGAGCATTTCATGGAATCTACTTTTATACCCAATCATGGCACCCACCTGTTCCCAATTTGCCTGTTCACCTGTGGGATGTTCCAAATAAGTGTTTGATGAGCATTCCTCAACTTTATCAGTATTTATTACCACCTTTCCCAACTTCTTTGTCACGTGTTGCTGGCATCAAATTCTAAAGTTAATGATAATTTGCAAAAAAATAATGTTTATCAGTTTGAACATCAAATATGTTGTCTTTGTAGCATATTCAACTGAATATGGGTTGAAAATGATTTGCAAATCATTGTATTCCGTCTATATTTACATCTAACACAATTTCCCAACTCATATGGAAACAGGGTTTGAACTTTAAATATTGTGTTGATATTGTTAAACCGTCAATAGCACTCACCATAAATATTTACAGGTAATACATGTGATCAGTATTGGTATTGGCAGATTTCACTCATGAATGACCAGTATTGGGATTGGCATCATAAAACCCTGATGAAAAATCTTTAGATAGAAAAAAGTCAAAAAGTCCAAGCAGCCATTAGTTGTTCTGCCACAACTCTCGCCTCTACTTGTGTGCTGACGAGGCAAACGGCACAGGATTTCTTTGTCGGTTGATCATTTGGGTATCATCCAGAAGAGGCGAGAGTTGTGGCAGGACAACTGGCGCCTGCTCACAATGCCCTGAGTATACAACAGTTCCTGGCAGAAAAGAACACTGCCGTGTTGGAGCAACCATCTTATGCACCCGACCTGTCTCTGTGTGATTCATTCCTCCTTCCCAATATTAAAGGGGTCATCAAGGGGACCCTTTTTGAACACGTGGACTTCATCAAGATGGTCATGACGATGGAGATGCGGATGATATCAGACGAATCCTTCCAGGAGTGCATGAAGGCGTGTCATGCAGAGAAGGCTTGGGAAGTGCATGGATTGGACCACAGGTGTCAAATTTAAGGCCCACAGAAGCCTGGAAAACTTTCTAGTTTTAAATCTATATTTAAATATTTACATTTTTTATTACTACACTTTGCGCTGTCTTTCTACACCCATTGACCAGTGTACAACACTACATATTATCACAATCTGTTACAAAAACGACGCCACAGATTTTGGATCTATTGACGATAATCAAAATATAACGAATGAGGTTTGACTTTGAAAATCCTTCGTCAAAGATGGCCTTTAATTCTTACACATATTTTGTTATTGGAGCAAACGAAGGCCCTGAGCTACTAAAGTTTGTGTGTATTAAAGCACGTGAAAACTTCATAGCACACACAAAGCTGATCTACTAAGCCAGTGATTCCCAAATATTTTCTGTTATGCGCCCCCAAGGAAGAAGAAAACATTTCGTAGCCCCCCCCCCCCCTTCACTTTCCGCCACAACTAGTATAGTTTGTCTATAAAACTGTTATAAGTACACCTCTGCATAACGTTGTATCTTTATTAACATTAAAGAAAACAAAAAAACTAAACAAAGAAATATAAATCAGTTTACAACAAAGACAACTTTATTAACTTTGTTTTAGTCTTTAACAGAAAATATTTAAGTTGCATCAATTTGCCTGATATACAAAAAAATGAAATCCTTATTTAAAACGACAAACATTTTTTTTAACAATTTGGAACTATTGCATACTGCAAATGTTCATTCAATGACCTCAAATAATAATAATAAAACAATGTGTGCACTTGTTTTAATCAAAACGGAGAAGTCAGGATTACTGGCTACAATGATCACGTTTTGTAGTGCACAGCTGAAGCAGAGTTTGAAATATGATACTGAAACCTCCCTGAAACCTAATAATCAGGTTAGAAATCTAGGGGTAATAATGCACTCAGATTTTAACTGTATCAATAACATCAGCAACTTTTTACCACCTAAAAACATTGCCAAAATCAGTGGAATTATGTCTAAATCAGACTTAGAAAGACAAGCATTGCCCTCAGGTTAGACTACTGTCATGGCCTTCTCACTGGGCTCTCTAAACAAGCTGTAAAGCAGCTGCAGTACATCCAGAATGCTGCAGCTCGAGTCCTGACTAGAACCAGGAAATATGACCACATTAGTCCAGTGTTTAGGCTTCCTGTTGTTCGGAGAATAGACTTTAAAACAGCTCCCTTTGTGTAAACGTATTTTCATGGTCTTTTGTCAAAGTACATCTTGGACATGTTAGAGCCATATGAACTATCTCGTGCTCTGAGAACCTCAGGGAGTGGTCTCCTGCTGGTGCCTAGAATCAGGAACAAACATGGTAAAACTGCATTTGTTTCGTTTTAAACTCCTAAAATCTGGAATAGTCTTCCTGGAGATGTGAGACAGGCCTCAAAGTTTGCAATGTTAAAATCCAGCCTGAAAACACTTTTATTAAATTATGCATAAGGTAACTGAAAGTATTTTATATACAGTATTTGATTGATTTTAATTGTAATTATTTATGATTGTTTTTATGATGATTGTAATTTTTGATTTTAATTTTAAACATTTTTATTTTTGGCTTCTGTTAACTTTCTTTAAAGCATTTTGAATTGCCTTGTGTACAAATTGTGCTCTATAAATAAACTTGCCTTGCCTTACTGCATATTACTGATAGAGCATGTTTCCCGGGTCACACGTGCCCCCCCAGCATTGCATCCAGCCCCCCTTTGCCACAGGAAGTCCGCCCTGCTATTTGAGAAGAACTGTATTAAGCTGATAATTGTGTCTCTTAAATTAGCACAATAGAGAGCGCAGTAGATTTAGCTTGTATGTCTTTCTGAATACATATAAAAAAAATATGCTGCTTGTTGAAACGTCCGCAATACTGGGAGGAGGAGAAGCAAGTACAATCATTTAGCGCTCGCAATGTGATTTATCAACCATGACTCTGTTTTGCGTCTCCATTCAGCACATCTGGAATGTTTGTGCAAACCGGCACACAAATTAAGGAAATATAATATTATACATATCTGTACAGCAATTCCATCTGTGAGCTGATACATGATTTAAGGGCTGATTTGGAGACAACAGCCGCTGTGTCTGCTAGTGTTTTTTTAAGGTGTTCATTTTTTCATTCATCCCTCCATCCATCCATTTTCTACCGCGAGTCCCTCTCAGGGTCACTTGGGGCTCTGCAGTCTATCCAGGAGATATATTATTAACATGCCTCCTGTGAAAAAAAACTTATTGCCGTATGCATTTTCTTGTGGCTGGATCATTCCAGAACACGCTCGCAGTTTGTGCCAGCATCTCACAGGGCGCACCTTCAGTGTGCTACACAGTGGGTCCCGTTGGTGGTCTTTGGCAGGACAGCTTCTAAAATGCCCAGCAAATGTGGTGGATATTATAGTTGCCTTCTGCATGTTTCAAAGCATAGAAAGAAAGCCACAGGTTGGATCATGATAATATGAATGTGGAAGAAAATTAGTGTGTCCATGGTGACAGCATAGTAGTACATGGACAAAAAACTAATTTATATAATTTAGCTCTTTTTTGTTTTGCACACGCACACAAGTTTGCACTTGTCATTTGGATCTTAGTAGATCAGGCTCAATGTTTATTGTGTACAGTATAGATAGATAGATAGATAGTACTTTATTGAATCCTTCAGGAGAGTTCCCTCAGGACAATTTAAAATAAAATTCCAGCAGCAGTGTACAGAATTGGGAACGAATTTAAAAAAAATAAAAAAAAGTAATGGGGGGTATAAATGGAAATAAAATAGAAAATATAACAATAATAATATAAATAAAAAGCAACAATAAGAATAATAATATAACAGTAAAAATAAGAATATAACAACTAGGCAGTGACCATGTTATGAAAATGTATTGCACTTTGAAAAAAAAAAGTTATTGTTTTGCATCCCCTGTCATCCTAGTACCCCCTCCCCCCAGAGAGGAGTTGTACAGTATGCACAATATGTCAAACTATTATAATTGAGACTTTGGTGAAAAGTAACATACAATTTTTCTGTTAGCACATGGAGACGCCCTTTTTAGTGCAACTATTTTGCGGCAAACAACTAGTCATAGTTCACAAGAAAGACTAAAGTCCCTCCCTCTTCACTGGGGTGACTTTATAGCAGGTCTACACAAACACTCCCCAGATGGCAGAACAGCTTCGAAAGTGTCTTGTCAAATCATGTCCAAGTCTACCGAGCAATGGCGCTTCTTGGATGCACCCGTGGGACCTGACACAGGTCAGTCTGGACAGACCGGGGGACTATAAGAACACGATTTCCAATAAAACAAGGCAACTCTGACCAGCTTGCACACTGCTAAAATGAAAACCAGGTGGGCTGCCCGTGTTCAGAAGTATCAAATGAACACCAGACACGATGCAGGGGCTATGGTGTATTTTCTTTCCTCCCCATACTGTCTGTAGCAAACATACAGTACATCAAAAATGGACTGCGTTCACCAACACTTCACCTTGTTAGCAATGCTAGATACTCTTCATGCTCAAATGGTTTAAGACCAAGTTGATGCCAGTACAAACTGAAACCCTTTAAAGTGAGTGAAAATGCTTTCAATGTGTCGGACACGCCACGCCGCTCTTATTTCCTCTGATACTGCAGATCATGTTGAGCCTTTTCAAAGACCCCCAATGTGATTTGGATAAGGCGAGGTGAACTATTTAAGTGATCTTGCATTTGCCGTGAAATATGTCCCAGTCGAGGATGATGGATTAGATTACCTTTTTGGAACTAAAATGGTGAATTTAGTAAAAAAAAAAGGCAGACTCTTTTTTTACAAGATTTCCTGCCTCGACTTTAATTCAGTTTTCTGCACTGAGAAGCACATATTGTAAGACCTAAACACACACACATACACACACACACACACACACACACACACACACACACACTAAAAGTCAGGAACAAATTATGTTAAGCGCATTAAAGCTACTAAAGTACTATTTACCTATCTAATATTATTTTCTTCTGCACATATTGCCACAACCTTAGCTGTTTACTCAATGCTAGTTTGCTTTGTAATGACAACATACTGTAACTCAAGTTCTTTGCCGGAACACGCTTCTATTGAATTGTTTCTGGCAGGATGCAGCCCTTGCGCCCCGAAGCACGGTCGAAGAAAAATAGGCAATGCGATTAAGGACGCTGTGACATCATCATTCAAACAGTGTTTCATGGCTATCAATGTCCAGTGTTGGAGTGGAAGACATGAAAGGTCTCCTGACAGCATTTCCTTATTTGAAGTAACTTGAGCTACAATTTCTCACTTGTGCGATTGATTCAGTAAAATAATAATAATAATAATACCTGTTTGGAAAAGTCTGTACCGGTCTGTTTGTAGTTACGCCAACCTCGAGGCAGTTTGATGTGTGATCTTCACACTCCTTGCAATGCTCTTCAGTAAAAAGTGACAGATCTTACTTTTTTGGATCCCAAATATAGAACCTTTATTTAACCAGATAAGAAAACCCATTGAGATCAAGATCTCTTTCACAAGGGTGACCTGGCCAAGAGGTCAACAGCACATGTCACAGAGCAGTTTCAAAAATAATACATTAAGACGTACATTTTAAAATACATAAGAGAACCGTAAAACAACAGAGATTTACATCTTGCAAACGTCTCTCGCTGTTTGTCCCTCAGGACAGAACGGAAGTCTCCAAATGGAAGTAGTTCTGTAAGTTTCAGTTTCGTCTGCAATGCATTCCATGCCATAGGGGCAGCAATGCCAAAAGCTCTTTTGCCAAATTCAGTCCGTACATGAGGAACAGTTAAAACATACAAATTGTTAGAACGTAATGCGTAAGAGCTGCTTTTTCTTTGTAACAGAGTACACAAGTATGGAGGTATTAAACCTAAAAGAGCCTTATAAATGATAGTCAGCCTATGTGTGTATCTGCATGCACTCAATGAAGATAAGTCTGACTTCATATACAGTTGACAATGGTGGGTGAGACTACGACAGCCAGTAACAAATCTTAGTGCTGAATGAAAAACAGTGTCCAAGGACTGGAGGCATTTAGATGAAGCACTAAAATAAAGCACGTCTCCATAATCAATTACAGGCAAGATAGTTGCTGTCACCAATTTCTTTCTGACTTTAAGAGAGAAGCAGTTTTTATTTCTAAAAAATAAACCAAGCTTTACCCTAAGCTTAGAGACCAAGTTGTTAATATGGGCTTTAAAAGAAAGCTCCTGATCAAGAGTAAAACCCAAGTACTTGTAATTTAAGACCTGCTCTATAGGGTTTCCATTTGATGTTACAATATTTGGAATATTTTCCAGTAGCACCCTTGAATGAGAGAAAACCATTACCTTGCTTTTATCTGTATTTAAAACCAATTTAAGATCAAATAAGCGAGCCTGGATGACATCAAAAGCAGCTTGTAAAAACTCAAAAGCCTGAGTGATGGAGGTTGAACAGCAATAAATAATGGTGTCGTCTGCATAAAAATGGTACATTGCATTTGACAAATTATTACAAAGATTATTTATGTAGATAGAAAATAAAATGGGCCCCAGCACTGAGCCTTGTGGAACGCCTTTGGTAATGTCCAGTAATGAAGAGGTGGTCCCAGCCACCTGTACACGTTGTGTTCTGCTGGAGAGATAGTCTGTGAACCAAGCAGCTGCATTTTTAGATAATCCAACGTGATGAAGGGCTTGAATTAACAGACTGTGGTCTACTGTGTCAAATGCTTTTGACAAATCAATAAATAGGGCGACACAATATTTCTTGCCGTCTGCAGCCTCGATTAAATCATTGAAGACCTTAAGAGCAGCTGTAATAGTGCTATGCTGTTTTCTAAAACCAGATTGAAACGGAGATACAATATTGTTTGATTCTAAAAAATCCTCTAGCTGGTTACTGATGATCTTCTCAAACAATTTTGCTAAAATGCATAATTTAGAAATTGGTCTGTAATTATTTATATTTGTGGGTTCACCCCCTTTTAGCAGGGGAAGAACAAAGGCCGATTTCCAGATTTTTGGAATGCTTTTACTTGTTAGACTTAGGTTAAAAATATGCGAGAGAGGCTCAGCAACAAAATCAGCAGCCAATTTTAAGAAAAATGGTTCAATTTGGTCAGGTCCTGCTGCTTTAGTTGTGTCTAGGCTCTTTAGTGCACTGTTTACCTCGGATACTGATACAGGTGTGAACTCAAAAGTGCAGGTGCTGCGTCTATTTACAGCCTGTGGTGTATTTGGTATATTAACATTAGTTAAACCAACATTTGACAATTGAGGATTCAACGACTCAAACAAGGATCCGGCAGAAACAAAATACTCATTAAAACAATTTGATATAGTTGTCTTATCAGACAAAGTACCAGATTGAGTAATTAAAGGACTTGGAAAGTCATTTGTTGTCACATGATTTAAAGAAGCTTTTATGGTTTGCCAAAACTTTTTGGGATCATTTATATGTTTTTTGCATTCATGCAGGTAAAAATCAGACTTGGCCCTCTTAACAAGCGAAGTACATTTATTTCTAAGCTGGCGAAAGCTAAGCCAGTCAGCCTCTGTCTTTGTTTTTCGAGCCCTGGCCCAAGCAACGTCTCTCTCTTTGAGAAGGTTTCCAATTGCAGAGGAAAACCAGGGATTATTTCGACCTTTAACTCTAAGTTTTCGAAAGGGAGCATGTTTATTGACGATACGTTGATATTCATTATAAAAGTATTTCAACGCTATCTCAATATCATCAATTAAAGCAACTCTGTTCCACTGAAAGGCAGCTCAATCGTATATAACTCCAAAAAAATAAATGCAATTTGCTGCAATTTGGAGCCTTGCCTGTTATTCTTTGTCATATGATGGCCTCCCAACTACTGTAGTTTCTGCACAATAAATACAGTGTTTATTTTTCTTTACGACATTTTTCACAAGACTGTTTCATTAAGATGGTATTGTAAAGCCAAAATTGGATTTGTCACTAAACTCCGGTTGAAAGAGATTTTGGATTAAGGAATCACAAGAAAAGTAAGGATAAAGTACAATTTTCTTTTAATCTTGGCATGCACATAATAACATCCATGTTTGACAAGCAGTGACAAAAATGTTGCTGAAAGCAATTTTTTTTTATGCGGCGCTTTCATTCTGAGTGTCCAGGTGTACCTAACGTTGTGACCGGGTGAATCTATATAACGCTTATGATGTTTATTTTCGACCGTGTCTGGAAAGGAGCGGTGACATTTATCTTCAAGATATATATTTAAACGGTGTGCATTTTCAAAAGGTACATTCTGATACTACTGAAGAGGGTGGGACGCGGTTTCATTTGCAAACTGGGACACCTCCACAAATTAGCATCTTGTAGACATACACACAAATCTATGTATAAATGAGACTGTGGAGAATCATTTACACCAAAAAGATACATATTATCTAGACCGCAAGGAAGTGTTTTAATTGTAGATTAAAATCATCATCATCATCGGTCACCTTTAATTCTTCTTCTGAGCCATGGGCAGGGCGGCGAGGCTCAGATTGTACAGCGGCCGACAAGAAACTTGAGGGGTTCCCGGTTCGAATTCAGGTTTCGCCATCCTAGTCACTACCATTGTGTCCTTAAAGGCCTACTGAAATGAGATTATCTTATTTAAACGGGGATAGCAGATCCATTCTATGTGTCATACTTGATCATTTCGCGATATTGCCATATTTTTGCTGAAAGGATTTAGTAGAGAACATCGACGATAAAGTTCGCAACTTTTGGTCGCTGATAAAAAAGCCTTGCCTGTACCGGAAGTAGCGTGACGTCACAGGTTGTGGAGCTCCTCACATCTGCACATTATTTACAATCATGGCCACCAGCAGCGAGAGCGATTCGAACCGAGAAAGCGACGATTACCCCATTAATTTGAGCGAGGATGAAAGATTTGTGGATGAGGAAAGTGAAAGTGAAGGACTAGAGGGCAGTGGAAGCGATTCAGATAGGGAAGATGCTGTGAGAGGCGGGTGGGACCTGATATTCAGCTGGGAATGACTAAAACAGTAAATAAACACAAGACATATATATACTCTATTAGCCACAACACAACCAGGCTTATATTTAATATGCCACAAATTAATCCCGCATAACAAACACCTCCCCCCTCCCGTCCATATAACCCGCCAATACAAATCAAACACCCGCACAACACACTCAATCCCACAGCCCAAAGTACCGTTCACCTCCGCAAAGTTCATACAGCACATATATTTCCCCAAAGTTACGTACGTGACATGCACATAGCGGCACGCACGTACGGGCAAGCGATCAAATGTTTGGAAGCCGCAGCTGTGTACTCACGGTAGCGCGTCTGCTATCCAACTCAAAGTCCTCCTGGTAAGAGTCTCTGTTGTCCCATCTCCACAAGCATGCGTATCCAACTCAAAGTCCTCCTGGTAAGAGTCTCTGTTGTCCCAGTTATCCACAGGCCAATGGTAAAGCTTGACTGTCATCGTTCGGGAATGTAAACAATGAAACACCGGCTACGACGTAGCCGCTATGTGTTTGTGTTGCTGCAGCCGACCGCTAATACACCGCTTCCCACCTACAGCTTTCTTCTTTGCTATCTCCATTGTTCATTAAACACATTGCAAAAGATTCACCAACACAGATGTCCAGAATACTGTGGAATTTTTCGATGAAAACAGACGACTTAGTAGCTGGCCACAATGGTGTCCCAAAATGTCCGCTACAATCCGTGACGTCACACGCAAACGTCATCATACCAAGACGTTTTCAGCAGGATATTTTGCGGGAAATTTAAAATTGCACTTTACTAATCTAACCCGGCCGTATTGGCATATGTTGCAATGTTAAGATTTCATCATTGATATATAAACTATCAGACTGCGTGGTCGGTAGTAGTGGGTTTCAGTAGGCCTTAAAGCTGAAGATACTTCACCCACCTTGCTCCTAGTGCCACCCACACTCGTGTAAATGTAGCTCAATTTAAAAGCACTTTGAGTCGCTAGAGAAAAAGCGCTATATAAATCTAATTAACTTTACTTCACTTATTGTATTACTGTCGTCTTAGCAATAGTGCACCTAGCAGTCTACTGTGCTTTGCATGTTGGCCTCACAGTAAGAAGTTTGAGGATTCAAATCTCTGTTGGGGCCTCTCTGTGTGGAATTTGCATGTTCTTCTCGTGTATGGCTTTTCTCCATGTACTTCCACCCACATCCCAAAAACATACACATTTGCTTGATTATGTGAACGGTTGTCCATATGTGACCTGTGATTGGCTGGCGACCGGTCCTATTGTCCAAAGTCAGCTAAGATAGGCTCCAGCTCCCCTGACCCTAATAAGGACAAGCAATAAAATAAATGAATGACTAAATGCATTTTCTTGCCTCCTTCAGCTCGATTACTGTCGATTTGTAGAAAAAGGAACCACTTTAATTGCAATTGTATATTTGTATGAGCCAAATCTCTTGTCTGCAGTCAAGTAAACCACAGTATCTACTTTAAGTAAACGTGCAGAAAATGTCTACTTCGCCCGTTAGCAGTAGTAAAAGACCAAATGACGGAGCACATGATTACACTCACTTAGTTGTTAGAATAATAAACTTCTAGCTTCTGGCCGACTTAATCACACATTTAATCTGGGTTCTCAAGACCAGAGTTGGTTTGAAAAGTTCCTAACTGTCCTTTAATGCCATTAAAGTGGCCTGTGCAGGAGAATTTGTCAGCTATCCTGACTATACGAGCAACAGTTAGGTTGCTTGTTAATGATTCAGGGGATATGGAGATAATTTGTTTGGCTACTGAAAGTTCGTACACAAGTCGGCTTGTCTGCGTGTGCATGTGAGGAAGCTGTTCAAGATAAGATGCGAGTCAGACCAGCCTTAAATAATCCAAAAAGACAACAACGCAGCAACTGAACTGTATTGTGTGACATGTTTGTATCCACCTGTGCCAACAATAGCAGGCCTCTTCTGGAGGATGATGTAATTCATTAAAGAATGAAATGACAGTTGTTTTTTTTTGTTACATATACATAATAATGATGTATTACATTTATATTTCTATTAACTAGATCATATAGTGTTACTTCTTAAGTCCAACACGATCTGTTCCCTTATGAGGGTTGACCTCCTAGTTGTTTTGAATTAAAAACAATTTTTTTTCCACAAGTAAATTAACTAATTTGTTTTGATCTTTATGTAAAATGTTAACATTCCAAACTGTTTAATAACATGTTACCCACTGTATTAAAATAAAATAAATAAAATAAAAACAACAAAAATAGTCACCCAGTCACCCAGTGGCATAAGTATCACTGGGATGTATACAATTATATGTATTTAATTGTGTCATAGGAATGGGCAGTGTGGCCTAAAACAGGGGTGTGCAAACTTCGGTCCATGGGCCAAGTGCGGCCCACCGGCGTCTTCAGTTTGTCCAGTAAGACGTCATGAGTTTAATAGGGAATCTGGCCCGCAGGATACCTCCTGTTTAATTTCAATTATCCGTCAGTGTAAATGCCATACTTGCCAACCCTCCCATTTTTAGCGGGAGACTCCCGGTATTCAGCGCCTCTCCCGATAACCTCACGGCAGAAATTTTCTCCCGACAAACTCCCGGTATTCAGCCGGAGCTGGAGGCCACGCCCCCTCCAGCTCAATGCAGACCTGAGTGGGGACAGCCTGTTCTCACGTCCGCTTTCCCACAATATAAACAGCTTGCCTGCCCAATGACGTCATAACATCTACGGCTTTTAGAGAGTAGAGTGCACAACTGCGCACACAACAAGGAGACGAAGCAGAAGAACGAGGAAGTTACAGACATTGCTCGTCGACAGTGTCGACGAGCAAGATGAAGAAATACGCTTGCAAGTTTCAAAACGAATGGAAACAAGAATTTCAGTTCATCCAGGACAGTTCGAAGGGGAAGGGGTATGTAATTATGTTGCCTGTACATTTAGTAGAACAGACTTCTCCATTGAACACGGTGGCCGAGTCATGAACGGAGGAGAAGTTAAACAGGACAATACTGCCATCTACTGGATAGCCCCCGGAACACTGAAATTCAAGTATTTATTTTATTTATATGTATAATAAAATAAAAAAAAATAAAATAAAAAAAAAAAAATATATATATATATATATATATATATATATATATACTCCCCTATTAACCACACCCTTAACCACGCCCCCAACCACGCCCCCAGCCCCACCCCCGAACACGCCACCCACCCCTCACCCCGCACCTCCCGGTATCGGAGGTCTCAAGGTTGGCAAGCAGGGGCGCCGAAAAGGGGGGGGTAAAGGAGATGGATTCCAGGGGCCCATGATGGAGGGGGGCCCAGAGAGGCCCCTAATGATGATGAAATTATAATACAGGGGGCCCTGTAAAGATTATTTTCATGGGGCCCAAAATCCCTAGTGGCACCCCTGTTGGCAAGTATGGTAAATGCTGAAAATCTGTCCCCATCCTGTGGACAATGTGAATAAATCAGGTCAGTGACAATGAATCATACTTTAAAGGGAAGTTTGCCTGTTGTTCACAATCCTTATGAGAGACAAGAAAACAAAAGATTGTTTGGGTTTTTGCATTTTAATTTATAATAATCGGCTCGTTCTAGGAAGCTAGCAATGCAGCTAATGAGAGCAATTCATTCTGTCTCTAAATCCTTGTTAAAAATGCATTCAAAAACCGACAACAATACTTCATTTACGTTCCGTAACCTGTATAATAACCTGTAGTAACACATCGGTGTGTTTCGGTATTAGCCGTAAAAGTTAACTACGGCGAGAGATGATCTAGCTTCTACGACAACCAGAAATGCATTTGAGTTTGTAATGCACAACACTGTGATAGAACACAGATTTGTACTGACTGAAAAACAAGGACAATTATATTACAGTGTCTGTAATATATTAGCCCAAATGTTATGTTTTGTTTTTACACAGCCAGCCAGCCAGCATATGTACTGTAGTTGTAAAAACAAGCAAGACATGCTGCATGTATCATGATCAATTATATAATGATTCACTCGATGGACAAATGTCTGTTTGGTCCAGCTGGCTGCTCTTGTTTATTTTGGGTAAGCACTCCATTAATGTCGCAATAATATGGCTCCAAGTTCCACATTAACACAGTCAAGTCACACCGACCTCACTCTCTTGGCTTCCATCTGCTCCGTTTCACCCTTCCTTCCTGCTCGCTTCTATAGCTAGCAGTTCATCTTCCGTATATTCAGCTTCAAAAATGTAAGGTTGTGAGTCCTCGTTTGTTCAAAAATAATTGTCTTCATTATCTGTTACCAAGTCTGCCATGATTAGAGAACACTTGTGTTTTTTCCCCGGAAGTAGGAACGCACATTTGTTGTTGGAAGTTGGAAGTGCGCTGCTATGGAAACGGAAACATATGCGCTGAGGAAATAAGTTCCAGCAATGCTTAAAATGACCAAAATATGCTGAGTATTGTACACATTACATATTGTTATGAACATGTCTGTTACTACATTATACAAAACCCAAAACCAGTGAAGTTGGCACGTTGTGTAAATTAATTTGATGCCTGCAACATGCGTCAAAAAAGACTGCGGAAGTTGAGGAATGCTCATCAAACACTTATTTGGAACATCCCACAGGTGAACAGGCTCATTAGGAACAGGTGGGTGCCATGATTGGGTATGAAAGCAGCTTCGATGAAATGCTCAGTCATTCACAAACAAGGATGAGGGGAGGGTCACCACTTTGTGAACAAATGCGTGAGCAAATTGTTGAACAGTTTAAGAACAACATTTCTCAACAAGCTTTTACAAGGAATTTAGGGATTTCACCATCGACGGTCCGTAATATCATCAAAAGGTTCAGAGAATCTGGAGAAATCACTGCACGTAAGCGGCAATGCCCGTGACCTTTGATCCCTCAGAAGGTACTGCATCAAAATGCGACATCAGTGTGGGCTCAGGAACACTTTAGAAAACCACTTTCAGTAACTACAGTTTGTCGCTACATCTGTAAGTGCAAGTTAAAACTCTACTATGCAAAGCCAAAGCCATTTATCAACAACACCCAGAAAGGCCGCCGGCTTCGCTGGGCCCGAGCTCATCTAAGATGGACTGATGCAAAGTGGAAAAGTGTTCTGTGGTCTGACGAGTCCACATTTCAAATTGTTTTTGGAAACTGTGGACGTTGTGTCCTCCTGACCAAAGAGGAAAGGAACCATCCGGACTGTCATAGGCGCAAAGTTGAAAAGCCAGCATCTGTGATGGTTTGGGCGTGTATTAGTGGCCAAGGCATAGGTAACTTACACATATGTGAAGGCACCATTAAAGCTGAAAGGTACATACAGGTTTTGGAGCAACATATGTTGCCATCCAAGCAACATCTTTTTCATGGACGCCCCTGCTTATTTCAGCAAGACAATGCCAAGCCACATTCTGCACGTGTTACAACAGAGTGGCTTTGTAGTAAAAGAGTGCGGGTACTAGACTGGCCTGCCTGTAGTCCAGACCTGTCTCCAATTGAAAATGTGTGGTGCATTATGAAGCCTAAAATACGACAACGGAGACCCCGGACTGTTGAACAACTTAAACTGTAGGAAATAATTCCACCTGAAAAGCTTTTAAAATTGGTCTCCCCAGTTCCTCAACAAAATATCTAACACATATGGTTAAACAAATGTTTTTTGCAGTTTTTTGTTGTTAAGCTTTATTTCAGACAATAATATCAAAGTCTGTATTTTGTCTGCTTAGAAACTGAACATTAATACAAACATATAGATAACATACATGCAGACAACAATAGTTTCAATTATATTGCTGTTTTAAATCAGCAACAATAGTTATTCAGATAGCAGTCAGGTGCTATTTACTAAATGACACAGATGTAATTCCTTTTTCGATGGTAAAACAATAATAAACATAACAAAGAGCCATAATTGCTTCAAATATATCTCTAATAATGTTATAACTGTTAATCACTTGTGCACTGATTGAATTTGTAAGAGGGGGAAAATAAGTTACAGTACCTCATCTAACATAAGCAACACCGGGAGCGGAAGTGAGACTTTCAAAATAAAAGGTTTTGAAATGAGACTCTCCGCAAAAACACTTAGCACACCATTTAAGATCTTGTGGGGATCATAAAATGACACAGTGGGCCACATTTAGCCCGCGGGCTCGTAGTTAGACACATGTGCTTTAGATCAATGGTCTCAAACGTTTGAGTCCTGCAGGCCATTTGCAGCCAACAGGACCTCAAGTTAATTCTATAGCTTGGTGTGAATGGCTACCGCACACCCTGAGGCGCCTAATAATTAAATGTATTGTGGCGATCTTGAATTCCACAAAACAGACAACTTACAATTACAGTATGGTGTGAACACAAAAATGACAGCACAACAAACACACACAAGGAAACTTCAACTACTGTGGAGAATAGTGAAAAAAACGACTATGTTAACTCTAAACAGGAGCCAGAACACTGCAGGTTTTTATTTTCAACTTTCCGTTTTTAAAATTCACTACTCTTTTTTTTCACTTTCAAACATACCAGCACAGTTTGAGGAGGAGAGTATGGGGGCGGGGCTTAGAACTCTGAGCATAGACATATATCACATAGATACACCCTGAGTGGAATTGTAGAGGCAAACCTGCCCTGTTAATTAATGCAACGACATGAAAATTCCTTATTTTGTTTCTAAATTCATTAAAAATATATAGAAATAATGGAGGGAAATGGACCAAACATCATAAAGCCTTTTTGTCAGAAAGGGATTTAATTTAATAACTTTCATTCACTCAGCACATGTCGGTGTGTCTTGTCCAGGGTGTACACCACCTTCCGCCCGAGTGCAGCTGGGATAGGCTCCAGCAGTCCCCGTGACCCCGAGATAACAAGCAGTAGAACATGGATGGATGGATGTTGGTGTGTTAACGGCCTTTCCAGACTGGTAAATGTGAATCAAAGCAAGTGTTACCATGTTATCTCAGGGCATTCAATAGATTGCAACTGGACTGTTGGGTTTGTCTTAGAAGACGTTTTGCCTCTCATCCTAATAGGCTTCAACAGTTCGTGCTCATAGACTTAGATTGGTCAGATCTAATCTGAGACTTAGATTGGTCAGATCTAGTCTTAGACTTAGATTGGTCAGAACTAGTTTACCGGCTGGTGCCAATACCTCAGTAGGCTTCATCAGTTCATTGATCTAAAGCACATGTGTCCGCTCGACTAGATCTGACCAACCTAAGTCAAAGAGTAGATCTAATAGTTTATCTCACTATCCAGTGTAATGATGAATGCACTGATTCATATATTGGGTAAACAAAGCAACTACTTAGTTGACACATGGCACAGCATAGACATAAACTCTTCAGGCCAAGACTCAGCTGTCTACTTGCACCTCAGGGAGAAACAGCACTCCTTTGAGAACAAAAATGTACAGATCCTGGATGGTACAAAAGAGGTGTGAGGGAAGCCATCTATGTCAAGGTTGAAAAACCATCCCTGAAGAGTTGTATGTTTCCCACATACAACACTGTCCTTTCAACCATTCCTCAAAGACTCTGCAATTTTGCCTCCAACAAATAACAGGAGTTAGAAACATTCTGGTCACAGAAGGTGACCAGAATGCCATTTGTGCAATTTGTTTACAACTAAATTGAATGCTAACGGCGGGTATTCCGACTATTTTGGACTGGTAGTAGTCAATTCACAGCGATTGTTCTGCCACACAATACCTGAATGCTAACAAGGTGAAATTACACTTCAACGACTACCGTTGGCTTTGACAGTTAGGATTGCTCGTTTGCATCAAAACATTTGTTATTCTCACTACGATAGGGCAAAACCAGGCACAACCTCCTGGTTTTGGAGTATAAATATTTGGGGCTCTACACTTGATCTGACCAATCTAAGCCTAAGACATGATCTGACCAATCTAAGTCCATGAGCATGAACTGTTGAAGCCTACTCGGATGAGCGACGAAACGTCTTTTAAGACAAACCAAACAGTCCAGTTGCAATTGATTGAATGCCCTGAGATTACAACGACCTGGATGAAAGAGAAAATTCATAGACAAGTGTTACTATGTTTAATTAAGAAGATTGTTAGTGTTAGCCAAGCTAGCTCTGGGCTACAAACAACAAGAGTAATATCAGTATATAATCGATTCTAGAGTACTAACTGCAACATTTTTATTTTACCGATATTGTCAGGCTTGTCCCTGACAGTTTGGTTATGTTTTAGTTTTTCCTCTGTGTTTGTCTTTGTTTCCTGTCAGTGCTATTATTTTGGCTGTTTCCTGCTTTTCTCCCTGAGTGCTGTTCCCCTCAGCTGCGACTGATTGGCACCTGGCCACACCTGGTGTCAATCAGCCAGCTGCTATTTAGACCTGCTTTGACCTCCAGTCAGTGCTGGAGTATTGTCGTTGTCGCTGATACTTGTGATTGTCGATGTGATTGTCATCACTACCTGTCGATGTCGCTAATACTTGTCAATGTCTTTGTTTGCGGTAAGCTGTTCCTATTTGCTAGTTCCCAATCGCTATTTACAGTTTGCTGTCTCCTAGCTCCTAGTTTCTTGTTTTCCTGTTTGCTGGTTCCTGTTCCCTGTCTCCAGTTTGCCTGTGCCTGTTTCCTGGTTTGTGTTTTGCCTCATGTTTTGGACATTAAATCATGTTTTCCTGCACCAAGCCTGCCTTCTCTGCATCTTGGGGTTCGTCACCAACACCTCGTGACAGATATCATTTTTTTGTTGTTTTTAATTTTTGTTTAATTCATTGAATACGTCCATGGACACAGGAGAAC
Organism: Entelurus aequoreus; assembly: GCF_033978785.1. Lineage (NCBI taxonomy): Eukaryota > Metazoa > Chordata > Actinopteri > Syngnathiformes > Syngnathidae > Entelurus > Entelurus aequoreus. The sequence goes on along the minus strand of NC_084733.1, from coordinate 43,042,378 downwards.
TTTGAGGGCAAATAAGGACTTAAATTAGTAATGGATGGTAGATTTGTTTTTGTTTAGTTATTCTCCATCCATCCATCCATTTTCTACCGCTTATTCCCTTTTGGGGTCGCGGGCGGCGCTGGAGCCTATCTCAACTACAATCGGGCGGAAGGCGGGGTACACCCTGGACAAGTCGCCACCTCATCGCAGGGCCTAGTTATTGTGTACTATTAATTTTTTTTTTCTCAAACAATGGTCTGTAATAAAAAAGAATAAGGAACTAGTTAACTTATTGTGCTGTTATTTTTAAACTGGCAATAGCACTCACCATGAATTCATTTTAAAAATGTACAGTTAATACATGTGATCAGTATTGGTATCAGCCGATTTCACTCATGGATGATCGGTAAGTTAGATGTAAGCCTTTTGAGTCCTAAGCAGAGTGTTGATCTTTTTGAGACCAGCAGAGAGGTTTTGTTCCATACATGTCGTGTTTGTTTACCCAGTGATCAATCGTTGCAAGCAGCAGTCAGCTACAAATTATGTGCGAGCACGAGCACTCAGCAAGCCGCACTCGTACTCAGCTGGTTTTGATGCAGGGATGGGATCATGGGACAACTTTTGGACGCCAGTGAAAGGCCTGTGGACTCTGGCGGTCTACTGCAATCCTCTGTGGGTGGGAACACGCTCCAGTGTCCTCGGCAAAAACAAAAGCTGCCTTACGGTGCAGCAATAAGTAGGTCCGAACCTCATGGCATGCGTCGCAGTAGGCCAACGGCGCCTGTCAGACGAGGCCGAGACGCAATTTCTCCACCAGATGTATTTGTAAGATTTGTTAGCGCAGCGACTTCAAAGTCCGACTTGATTGTTTTTGATCGTACGATTATTCAACGCTGAGGTCGTTTTCTAGTATTTCTGGGGGGAAAAGATATTATCATTCAACCACACTTATTTAATTGCAGCAATTGGAGCCACTCTAATTGGGCCTGGCCTTTCATCTGTAATGGTAATGATTATGAGATTGTTGCTGTGCAGTCTCGTCTGATGTGCGAGCAGAATGATATTATATTATATGATATTACATTATTACCGCTTTAATTGCAATTGTAATAATTTTTAATGCAAATCATCTCTTTGCTGTAGATAAAGATTATTTAAAAGCACATACCTTTTTCTTATTTTTACATGCACTCACATCTCGATGCTATTGTCACTGATCTGATCTTCGTAATGGAGGGCTTGAATAAGTAAACACAGAATGTCTGCTCACAATATCAACAGGCTTTGTCAGAGCTTTGCAGACATTAAAAGGCCATCTAATCGTGTTGATTTAAGCAATTAAACATGAAGTTGCCCTCTGCAAACGCTGACTGACTGTATCATCTCAATGGTTATCTGCACTGCCTTATCCTCAAAGCATTTTCTACGGCCCGATACAGGGGATTTTTTCAGTCATTATGCGGTTAAATGTCTGGCTATTTGGGAGAACTTTGAGAGACTTTTAGGTGCATTTCAGCCTATTTTGGCTCCTGCGGTTTACAAATGCTATCAGGGTGCCCATACTGTATGTTAAACAAAGTAATTTGTCCTCAAATGGTACCTTCTTCCAGTTGGTGTAAAGCATGAGTACGAGCAGACCGTCCTTTGACCCACAAAATTGTTAGTGAGGTCTGAAAATGAGCAGTTACTTATTTTAAACTGTTTTCAGTCTAACATTTATGCGTTTCTGATCATATCTTCTTTATCTTCAAATAGTAGAGAACTTTACCATGCTAAGATGTCAGGTTCAATAAAACTGGTATTCAGTAAAAAAAAACATTCATTTTTAAATGTCCTTTGCCATATTCCTTCCTGCATGAGATGCCAGCGACTGACACGTCCTCTGCCCACTATAGGAGCTGTTTTGACAAGGATTATCTCTTTCATCTAAATATAATTTATCACAACCCCCAGCCTCTACAGACCTCATATCTCTCCTAAAGAACTCTGCTTACAAATATGAGAGCGATGCTGGTAGCTCGGTTTCTCACCTTCTCCTGGAAAAGGAGGGAGAAAAAAACCCTCAAACTACAAAACATCACGTTATCTTCGCACGGAAGCCTTGGCCATGGATGTCTCAGCCAAGGAATGACCTGCATAGTGACGCTGAGGAATGGGTCTTTAGTATATATCCATCCATCCATCTTCTTCCGCTTACCCGAGGTCAGGTCGCGGGGGCAGCAGCCTAAGCAGGGAAGCCCAGACTTCCCTCTCCCCAGCCACTTCGTCCAGCTCCTCCGTTGGGATCCCGAGGCGTTCCCAGGCCAGCCGGGAGAAATAGTCTTCCCAACGTGTCCTGGGTCTTCCCCGTGGCCTCCTACCGGTCGGACGTGCCCGAAACACCTCCCTAGGGAGGCGTTTGAGTGGCATCCTGACCAGATGCCCGAACCACCTTATCTGGCTCTGCTCTAAGTACATAGTATATAGTATGTGGAATAACACGTAGCACTGACCTTAATGGATCTAGTTATAGCCCAAGTTTCAGGGGGTGCAAAAACTTGGATTTGGCAATAAGTGGAACTGTGATTTACGAACGCCTCTATTTATGTCTTTGGAGGGGGGCGTGGCCTGCGGGCCTGCCACGGAGCGGGTGTGCCAGGGCCGGCTTTGAAACACAGCTGACAGGTGATTAGATTGCCAAGCTGGGGTTTGTTATCTAATCACCTGTCGCCTTTATTAGCGGCAGCCGGGCAGAGACACGTTGTTGGGAGTTGTAGTTGGAGACAGAAAAACACACACGAACAGAGACACGCGGGACTGAAAAGTCAAAACCTATATTGCTGGAAAGCAATTGCTCCATCCGTGCATGCAAATAAAAACTTGCTCAACTCTGTACCCCGGGCTCAAGAAGATCTGTCGGCATCACGAGAACCCCCCCCCGCCCAAGAGGGAAACTTCCACAACGTCCTTTTCTTTTTACTAATGTTTACATCCCGCCAAAAAAGCCTTTGTGCGAACCATGTCTCGGTGTACGAAGGCTTCATTCTTTCTTTCATTCATTTTGCATGCCGCTTGAAGCCATCGAGGCTGCCATTTTGCTGACATCACTTCCTGTACATGCGGGCATGGCCATTTTGAAAAGGCGAGGCCCCCCACGTCACGTGCTGTTTACATCTTGTACACACAGGCGCAGCCATCTTAAAAGAGCTTTAACCGTTAGCGTTACTTTTGACATGTTTATTTCCACAATTGTCGTACCGTGCGTCGGTCAGTCAGGGCTCTGTCAACCCGTCTGAGAGATTTCTTTGTGTGATTAGAATCAATTTGAATGTGTCCAAACTATCACATTCTTAGTGTATAGCTTCGGGTTGCTAGATAAGCTATACAGCAAGCGTTTTAGCTAGTTATCCTTCAGCTTGCGGCACCTTCAATTCGAGGATTGTATTACGGGGTTTTGTTCTGCAACAAGTCTTTGATTGTGATGAGACCAAAAAAGATGCCACAGCTGACCTGTACTACAGCGAAGGAAAAGGCACTACCGGGACACAAGCCGATGAAGGATCGCCTCACATTCCTCGTTTGTGCAAACGCTAGCGGCGACTCTTTTATTATTCTGAAATTCACAGGGTGTTCAACAATGCTAAAAATATTACCAAACACAAGATACAATAATTTTAATTTTTATTTTTTTGAAGCGCACCAATTAGACTTGTGCTTAGGCTAGTGTTGTTGTGTGGTTTGGATAAAAAAATAGATGGTTGAGCCATTACCCCCTTGTTATGTTGGTTAAATATAAGTATCTCTCTCTCTCTCTCTCTCTCTCTCTCTCTCTCTCTCTCTCTCTCTCTCTCTCTCTCTCTCTCTCTATATATATATATATATATATATATATATATATATATATATATATATATATATACATATCTCTCTCTATATATATCTATCTATCTATATATATACATATATGTATATATATATATACATATATATATATATATATATATATATATATATATATATATATATATATATATATATATATATATATATATATATATATATGTATATATGTATGTATATATATATATGAATATATAGATATATATGAATATGTCTCTCTCTCTCTCTCTCTCCCTCTCTCTCTCTCTCTATATATATATATATATACATATATATATATATATATATATATATATATATATATATATATATATATATATATATATATATATATATATATATATATATATATATATATATATATATATATATGCAGAAAAAAAATATAAACGCAACACTTGTTTGAGTTGAAGATCAAAACCTGAAACTTTTACTATATACACAAAAGACCTATTCCACTCAAATATGGTAAATATGGTTCACAACTCAGTCTAAACATGTGTTAGTGAGCATTTCTTCTCTGCCAAGATAATCCATCCCACCTCACAGTTGTAGCATATCAAGATGCTAATTAAAACAGCATGACTATTGCACAGGTGTGCCTTAGGCTGCCCACAATAAACGGGATTTCTGAAATGTGCAGTTTTATAACACAGCACAATGCCACAGATCTTGCAAGTTTTGAGGGAGCGTGCAGTCGGCATCCTGACTGCAGGAATGTCCACCAGAGCTGTTGCCCGTGAATTGAATGTTCATTTCTCTACCATAAACCGTCTCCAAAGGCGTTTCAGAGAATTTGGCAGTACATCTAACCGGCCTCACAACTGCAGCCCACATACAAGCCCACTAGCCTGGGACCTCAACAGCCAGCCGGTGCACCTCCATGATCGTCTGAGACCAGCCACCAGACCAGACAGCTGCTGCAACAATTGGTTTTCATAACTAAATAATTTCTGCACAAACTGTGAGAAACCATCTAAGGGAATCTCATCTGCACGCTCGTCGTCCTCATTGTGGTCTCGACCTGACAGTGGTTCATCGTCAAAACCAACTTGAGTGGGCAAATACTCACATTCGATGACATCTGGCATGTTGGAGAGGTGTTCTCTTTGCGGATGAATCACGGTTTTCACTGTTCAGGGCAGATGCCAGACAGCATGTGTGGCGTTGTGTGGGGGAGCAGTTTGCTGATGTCAACGTTGTGAATCGAGTGGCTCATGGTGGGGGTAGATTTATGGTATGGGCAAGCGTATGTTATGGACAACGAAAACAAGTGCATTTTATTGATGGCATTTTGAATGCACAGAGATACTGTGACGAGATCCTGAGGCACATTGTTGTGCCATTCACCTCATGTTGCAGCATGACAATGCACGGCCCCATGTTGCAATGATCTGTACACAATTCCTGGAAGCTGAAAACATCCCAGTTATGGCACCGGACTTGTCACCCGTTGAGCATGTTTGGGATGCTGTGAATTGGCGTGTTCCAGTTCCTGCCAATGAACAACTTCACACAGCCATTGAAGAGGAGTAATAATAATAATAATAATGGATTCGATTTTATATCGCGCTTTTCTATTATTAGATACTCAAAGCACTCACAGAGAAGTGGGAACCCATCATTCATTCACACCTGGTGGTGGTAAGCTACATTTGTAGCCACAGCTGCCCTGGGGTAGACTGACGGAAGCGAGGCTGCCAGTTTGCGCCTACGGCCCCTCCGACCCCTCCGACCACCACCTATCATTCATTCATCATTCATTCACCAGTGTGAGCGGCACCGGGGGCAAGGGTGAAGTGTCCTGCCCAAGGACACAACGGCAGCGATTTGGATGTCAAGAGTGGACCAACATTCCACAATCAACAACCTGATCAACTCTATGCGAAGATGTGTTGCACTGCGTGAGACAAATGGTGGTCACACCAGATGCTGACTGCTTTTCTGAACCCCCAGACCAGCAATAAAGCATAAGTGCACATTCCAGAGTAGCCTTTTATAGTGGGCAGCCTAAGGCACACCTGTGAAATAATCATGCTGTTTAATCACCATCTTGATATGCCATACCTGTGAGGTCGGATGGATTATCTTGGCAAAGAAGAAATGCTCACTAACCAGGTTTAGACAGATTCTTGAACAATATTTGAAGTGAATAGGTCTTTTGTGTATGTAGTAAAAGTTTTAGATCTTTGAGTTCAACTCATGAAAAATGGGAGTAAAAACAAGAGTCATGTTTACATTGATTCTTATGGGGAACTCTGCTTCACTATACACACTTTTTGTTTTGCAAAACCATGATCAAGAACTAAATAAGTTCGTAAATTGAGGTTTCACTGTATGTTACATTTTGTTTTTCTTTTTCAGGTTTCAGTATTATTAACTAGCTTTAGCATTCGAGACAAGCAGTACGGTGCCATATTTTAGTCCACCAATCATTATATGAATGTTGACCCAATGAAACAATAAACAATAAACAGAAGAGCAGACATAATTAGCAAATTACACTAAATCTACAAAACACATTTGCACCAAACTCTGTATGTCTTATAAAAACTGCAATGCTCTTTTCCAATTTTAAATGTGATAATACACATATTTAACTACCCAAAATGTGTAATGGCCCGTCTTAAGCAACATTTAAAAAAAAAGAAAAATAAATAAAATCCTATGGTGTCTATGACTCATTTAAGTAAGAGCACAGAACATAACAGGAGTGAGTTTTTAGCATATAATTAGCTACACAAACTACAAAATATAGTCACCTTGTATTTATGCTAATAGTATGTTGACCATGAGCTTGTTAGAGTGCTTCAACAAAACCTTTGTTTTAAAAACAAACATGAAAAACAATAATTTTGGTAAGAGGACCGTGCTAACATTTTATAAATTTGTAAGTTTACTTTTGGCCTTCGCAGGGCGAACAGAGGATCTGAATAATGCAATTTCCTTTGAAACATGTGACTTGTAAAATATAAAAAAATAAATAAATTGTATGTGAATGTGTTAGAGTAGCAGGACTGACTAAAAATCCAGAAACTTGACTAAATTTGGAATCTGAACTAAAAAAGAATCAGAATCAGAATCAGAATAGTTTTTTGTTGCCATTGTTTGAGAGCGGGTTCACAAACCAGGAATTTTACTTGGTGCAAAAACTTAAATTATACAGCAGTGTGGATTGGGAGAATTACAAATGTGTAGAACACATAACTATGTGAAATAATTAAATTATTCTATTTCATGATAAAAGCTCATTTTAGGAAGCAAGGACAGGCAACAAATAACAATTTTTTCCAGTGTTAAGGAAATTTAAATTAATGTTTTGAGTTGTATCTATTTATTGTGCAAAGAAATTAATGTTCAGGACGAGGGTTAAGAAAATTAACCGGTTTGTATAGAACCGCGGACATAGGCATGCGGGACACAAATGCATCGCTACAGAAGCTTAAATCACTCCATTTCAAATTCGAAGGGTATCAGATTTAACCTCTTTCCAAATTTGATTTTGACATATATTAACTAGGGCTGTCAAACGATTCAAATATTTAATCGCGATTAATTGTACTTTGGTCATAGTAAACTCACAATTAATTGTGATTAATTACAGATAGATGTAATTTAACATCATTAATACTTACAGATAATTCTCAAGTTTAAACACAATGACTGGAAGATTAATTTGTTTTTAATTACATGTGTTTTAAATATTACTCTTTTTTTAATAGTTCAACACAAAAAGCACAAAAAAGCTTTAATTAAATATGAAAACAAAATGCCTGCAGTGCATTCTGTAGAAATACAGGATTCAAATTCCTTCTTTAGGAGCACTTGCATTCAGGGTAGAAGCTACACCATGCTTAGATATCAGTTTCACACATAACTAACCCAGTCACTGACCCATAACACAAATGTGGATTGTTATGATCATGGTTTGATTGTCAAAGATTTTTTATAATGTAAAATGAGATATTTCTACCCTAATAAGTGCTTGATATTCTGTACATTACATGTAGTTTAAGTTACTAGTGTTCATATCTCTGCATGACAATGTCTGAATCTTCTCTATCTATTAATAAATAATCAATTGAGGACTCAACTAGAACATGTTATAAAATAATGTACACAATATTTCAGCCAGTCAGAAAAACCAAACCCTCAAGACATTTTTATTTTTAATGTAGTTAAGTGGAGCGTAGCACTTTTATTTTGAAGCCGGCAAAGTTTGAAGTGTATTGACATGTTTTTGACCAGACTGTTTGCAATGAAAAAAGTCCCCTTTCGATTTCTTGCCTACCGTCTTTCATTTCTATCGAGCTTTTATGCCATCTTACTTTAATCAGTCACAGTAACAATCCTAAATTTTATGTCATCAATGTATCTTAACTGTAATCTAAACACGTAAGTGAAGCACAGGCGTTAGGCATTTGTTGCAGGGATGTCATCTCACGGCAAAAAATAGTCCTTTCTTGTCGGGATAACACCTTGTCATGGCTTTGAACCTGATATTTCCATAATGTACCCTTTTTCTTTGTCCATTTCTGCTCGCTATTCTCCCGCTTTTAACTCATCAGTAACAAGAGAATGCAGCCAAGTTTGCCCCCCTTATATGGAATGGCCCGAGGCTCAAAAAGGACGCATGTAAACTCATAGTCAACGCAATATTATCGCATTAACTTTGACAGTCCTAATTTGAACAAAAAAAAAAATACCTTATTTACGATGAGGTGGCGACTTGTCCAGGGTGTACCCTGCCTTCCGCCCGATTTTAGCTGAGATAGGCTCCAGCGCCCCCCGCAACACCAAAGGGAATAAGCGGTAGAAAAATGGATGGATGGACATTTTCCAACTTCCTTTTAAGTGGACGCCGTGAGAAATGTGGATAACCCCGCATACCGCACGTAACAACATCAAGACAAGCATGGCTGAGCTGATACACACTCACCTTCACACTTACAGCCAAAGGGTTAGCAACACTAGTATGGGTTTTACAAGAGAAACAAGCATCTTGATCAAATTTACACTATTTGCAAAATGTACCACGCTGCTGCCAAATACACTGAAAGCACAACTACCTTCATAACTAATGCAAAATAGAATCAGAGTTGACTAGTGAAAAGGTTGTAAATAATGTTTAATTGAATGGCCAACTGACAAGAAAAATGGATCTTAAAGGGGTCCTATTGTGCAAAACGAACATTTCTTACATGTTGGCACCTGTTTTTGTATATGTGGGATCCCTATAAGCCATGATCATTTAAATGCATACCATGGCAGCATTGCAGAGATTTTTTTATTTTTTAATTTTATTTTTATTTTTTTAATGTCCTGTCCAGCTACTCAGGTAAATCATATTGTTGAGGTAGATGCCCATATTTACTTTACAAAAGAGAAGTGTGGGATATTTCTCTTGTTGCCTCTTTTGAATTTAACTTTATCAAATTAATGATCCGGACCGGATCAGGAAAGGATAGAAAAAAGAAAAAGAAGAAAAAAAAGAAGAAGACAGACAACAACAACAGAACAAAATCAGCAAATACAATATTATATACAAAATACAAATATATGTACAATACATACAATATACAAAAAATGATAGCTTTGGCACGTAAATAAAATCGCCCACAAAACGGCTCATTTTTTAATAGAGTGGGAAAGTCTATTCAAAATGTGAATTGCATGTAAATCAAGATGTATATCATATCCAGTAGGAACCAGAGAGGTCCATCTCTCTTTTGGACAATTTGCTAATAGTAAAAAGTATATTTTTTTAGTTAATTCTATTGTGCATTTCTACCTTTTGATTTCCGTGGTACGCAAATGGAACCCATTCAGTGATGGGCTAAACATACCCTTTAGTTCACAGACGTCAAATTCAAGGCCCGTCACATAATTTTATATGGGCCGCAAAAGCCTGGAAAAAATGTGTGTCAATAAACTACTTCCTATATTTTCCTGCATTTGTAGCTGCACTGCTTTGTATATGGACCCTCTCATAATGACACTGCTCTGAACAGGGCGTGACCCTGTGTCTGCCGATCGGGAAGTAAGTGTGCTCGCCACGAGGCCAGAAGCCCAAGATGCCAACCCAGTGGCTAGCACCCTCTTTGAAGTTGTCAGGGAGTGGGGTTTGCCAATGTACACATGGCCAGGCCACCCTATCTGGCCTCCGTTACACATGCATTTGTTCTTTTCATCTTATCTTTTAAACTAATTGTATCTGATCATGCCAAATGTTATATTATTTATTACATGTTGTATTACACATCATTTTATATAGCTGTCACCTTTATTGCTGGTTTCAAAGCAAGTTATCCAGAAATGTTTACATCAAAAGATCAAATAATTTAAATGCATTGGCATTTGTGTAATGATATTGTGAGGTGATTATACATAATATTAGTGCTGTCAAATGATACATTTTTTCAAAATCAGATGCATCACACTTGAATTTGGATTAATCGTGATTAATAACAGGGTATTTCCCACACGCATAATGTAAATTAATTTAAATAAAATGGCCCTCTGAAGGCAGCCATTACTGCAATGTAGCCCTCAATGAAAACAAGACGGACACCCCTGCTTTCGTCCAACATCTGCTCAAACCATTACAGTATGTTCATTATCCAGCAATTGCTTATCAAAACAAAGTCACAGCTAGTAGTTCTTGCTTGCCCTCAAAACAAACTAAAAAAATGGACATACATTGAATAGAAAGGAGGAACTTTGTGTCACAAACCACATTCACCACATTTACACTGCAGTCCAAAGTACAAATCTGATTTTTTGAGATCTGATTTTCTCCAGTTGATGGTTTAAACTGCAAGTAAAGTGTGATTTTTATCAGTCTCCAGTGTAAACGCGCACAAGCCCCAATGTGGCCCCAATGTGGCCTCGACGTCGCTTGCATGCACACTTCGATAAAGTGAAAACAAAGGAAGTTGACCGGGAGAAAGTTGCTACTGCTACAAAATAAAATAAAAGTTACAACACCTTAAAAATGCGTGTTTTTTTTAGTGAAAGTAAATGAAAGTAAAATAATGTATGAATGGATGAACAATATACAGTGTAATATATTTGGGAGGGTTGTAATCTTTTTATGGCTGTAAAATACGTTGAGAAGACTCAGACATCAGTGTGGATCTACGGGAGCTTTATTTTTTCAACTCACAAGTAAGCAAATGTGCCACTGGGTCAATTCCGGTCTTTCAACAATCGCTATTTCTTCAGAATCCAAATATATATTTATATATTACATATAGCCTATTATTTGCGCACTATTGACAAGTGATGCACCAAAAATTCAGTCGTCTCAAATACAAACCGAAACCCAATATTGTGATGAAATATCTATTTCCGCTGGCAACTGCGTCTTTCACACGAATGGCGTTGTTCGCCCTAAACTGACAAAAAATCCCATTCAGGTTGCATTGCGTTTAGACTGAAGTCACATTTGAAAATATCAGATTCCAATCGGATTCCGGACTACCTCCTGATGTGGCCTGAATCTGATGCCAAAAAATCAGATTTGAAGCACTTTGGAGCGTTTAGACTGGCAAAATAAATCAGATCTGTGTCATTTGAGGGCCAAAAAAATCAGATTTGGTGTGCAGTGTAAACAGGGCCTTCGTCATTGGTAGTTAAAGGCCTACTGAAACCCACTACTACCGACCACGCAGTCTGATAGTTTATATATCAATGATGAAATCTTAGCATTGCAACACATGCCAATACGGCCGGGTTAACTTATAAAGTGCAATTTTAAATTTCCCGCTAAACTTCCGGTTGAAAAAGCCTTTGGAGGATGACGTATGCGCGTGACGTAGCCAGGGGAACAGAGGTATGGCTTCCCCATTGAATACAATACAAAAAAGCTCTGTTTTCATTTCATAATTCCACAGTATTCTGGACATCTGTGTTGGTGAATCTTTTGCAATTTGTTTAATGAACAATGGAGATTGCAAAGAAGAAAGTTGTAGGTGGGATCGGTGTATTAGCGGCTGGCTGTAGCAACCCAACAAGAAGGACTTACTTGGATAGCAGACGCGCTAGCCGATGCTAGCCGCCAACCACATCTGTGTTGGGGTGAAGTCCTTCATTGCGCCGTCGATCGCTGGAACGCAGGTGAGCACGGGTGTTGATGAGCAGATGAGGGCTGGCTGGCGTAGGTGGAGCGCTAATGTTTTTATCATAGCTCTGTGAGGTCCGGTTGCTAAGTTGCTAAGTTAGCCTTAGCATTGTTAGCAACAGCATTGTTTAGCTTTGCCAGGCTGAGAATTATTAACCGTGTAGTTACATGTACATGGTTTAATAGTATTGTTGATCTTCTGTCTATCCTTCCAGTCAGGGGGTTATTTATTTTGTTTCTATCTGCATTTGAGACAGATGCTATCACGTTAGCTCATGCTAAAGAGCTTTGTCTATGTATTGTCGTGGAGATAAAAGTCACTGTGAATGTCCATTTCGCGTTCTCAACTCTCATTTTCAAGAGGATATAGTATCCGAGGTGGTTTAAAATACAAATCCGTGATCCACAATAGAAAAAGGAGAGAGTGTGGAATCCAATGAGCCAGCTTGTACCTAAGTTACGGTCAGAGCGAAAAAAGATATGTATTTCACTGCATTCTAGTCCGTCACTCTAACGTTCCTCATCCACGAATCTTTCATCCTCGCTCAAATTAATGGGGTAATCGTCGCTTTCTCGGTCCGAATAGCTCTAGCTGCGTTGAAAACAATAGGAAAATATGAGGAAGTGAACAACTGACAATGTCACACTACTTCCGGTAGGGGCAAGGCTTTTTTTATCAGAGACCAAAAGTTGCGAACTTTATCGACGTTGTTCTATACTAAATCCTTTCAGCAAAAATATGGCAATATCGCAAAATGATCAAGTATGACACATAGAATGGATATGCTATCCCCATTTAAATAAAAAAAAAATCATTTCAGTAGGCCTTTAAGCTACAAACTTTTAACGCTAAATGCAGAAAAAAAAAATCTTGACAACATTTTAATATAATTGATTTTACTCAAATATAGTATCTTTTAATAGCTGTAGTCTTCAAAGGAGAAATTATTTTTTGAAGAGGGCACTCGAACAGATATAAAGTTGGGAACCTCCTATTAAAGAAAAGGTGCAGGTCTTACTTTTTTTAGATTGAATATTTTTGTAAAATAGCAACAACTAAACAAAAATGTCTCAACCTTTTGTTGTAAATGTCAGTAGCTGTAAAAAATACGGCCAAATGGTCAGATGGTCACTACACACTGAGAGTGTGTTGCTAAAGTAGAACAGATTTAAAAGTGCCTTTGTGTACAGTAAATATATCTGATTTATTCACCCATGCACAACATAGAGATTGATCAAAAAATCTTCATAGATAACATTTGATCATTGTTTAAGCGAAGCTCTGAGCGTGTTCTTGATGGTTCAGTAAAAAATAGCTGAGGGACACCGAGCTCAAGAAAAGACTCAAGGTCAAAAATCAGCACACAAAATTTGCATTTCGAGGCGGAGAATGCAACACAGAAAAAAAGCAAACCAAGATTGCGGCGAAACAGCATTTTCTTCCTATTACTTTTGTGTGCACTTGAACAGTTCCAAAAAGCCACCCACGCTCCACCACGTAGGGAGAAACCAGTCTCAAAGTGGCACCTATTTATGGATTTTGCGACTGCCAGAGAGACATTCCTGCAACGGTGAAAAAACCCATTGAGTCGAGCTCATCCATCACGCTAAGCTTGAAAAGAGAAGCAGTGAGGCTATGATTTGAAGCAAACACTTGGCTCTGATTGGTTCTCCAAACTTTTGCCTTCCTTCATGTCTGACCTTTTTCCCTTTTTGCAATACAGTACAATGCTATCATGCAGTCTGACGATCATATGTGCAAAGTGTGCGTGCGGAGGTTGACGTCATGACCTCCCCTTAACCTGTACAGACTGATGCAGCTGGTTGCCCCTGCCTTACCTGCTTTGATGCCAATTAACTCATCTTTGCACTGCCTCTGCCAAAAATGCAAACATACTCAAGCTATCGGTGTGAAAATCAGGCAACATGACATCCATTCAAAAGGGTTGACACTCCCTTTCTGTGTGGGCGCGGGGATTGTGTGATATGTTCTATACCAGGGATTATCAACTAACTGTTTTGGAGGCCACATTTCCAGAAAGCTAAGGACCGAGGGGCCCAATTTCTCCCTTCACTGTTTGTCTTATTTTGTACATTCCGGAGAACCAGCGTACTCTACAAATTTTGGTCTATTCATTTTATTGGAGTTACTGCCACGGTTTTCAGGGACCTTCTTCAAAAATCTAGTCAAAGATCATCTCTATGACAGCACTCTATTGTTTTTAAGAATCTGTTGCAAAATTGTGAGTCTTTCACCAGTTTTTTTTAACTGAACTCACGGCCCACCAGTTGAATAGCCCAAATGATGAAAAACAGATGACCTTAAACCGCATATTGAGGAACACCACTTGTATAACTAAGAATTTGAACAAAGGACTCTTGAATGCATCTGAACAAGCTACAGCAACACCTTAGTTCCATAAATCACATTACGGGGAAAATTAAATGCCAAAAAGGAGAGGACTGAAAGGGGTCACTTGAGTAACAGATTAGTTATGTAAATTACAATTTTGTACTCCAGTGTTTTGTGTTTGCCAGCAATGTCACTGCAAGGATCTGCCAAAGTGTTTACAATAGTTCAACAGGAACACTGGTATTAGGCTGCAAAATCGTTTGCCTCCCACGTTTTGAACTGAACTCGGTGGGCCGTAATGGTGCCATTTCAGGCCAGATATGGCCCCTGGGCAACCAGTTGAATAGCACTGCTGTATACACTACTTTTTATTTATAATCAGCTCAGCTCAAAAACACTCTGTATGTACGGCTTTGATCCAATCAAATTCTACATAGTGTAATATTTATTAACAAAATAAAGTAGCTGCCGAGCGGAGGCTACAACTTGTCCACAGAGGCTAAACCGTTGATGTGAAAGTAAATAAAACTGTCAAACGATCTGCTTGTGGCTTAATTTTTGGCTTCTTCAGCCACTGCTGACTTCCCCTGATAAAAAACTATACTGCCCTCCATACTGGCCTTGCAAGCTGTACAGTGTACTTAAAACGTGTGGATAACAACATGCACACACGAGGGGTTTGGCACTGAGCAAGTTCTCATTGCACTTTTGCTTCTGAACTTTTCCAAGAATTTAAAAAAGAGACCACTGACCACTGACAACCACTGGGACAAAGCAGACAGCTGTTGTTCATGTCAAAGATGCTAAGCGATAAAAGTTCTGTACATAGCACGCTTTTCAGCCATCTCCATTTTCGGAATAAAATAGGGATTTGCGCACCTGGGTTCAAGCCACGGCGCGTGCAGGGCCGGACCGTTCGTCAGTGTTCTGACAATCTACCACATGTGCTGATGGGGGCGTGGCCGGGGCGGTGTTATTGTATGATTTGCATAATTGCTATGATGGATGTATTTTTTTTTTAAAAGGCTGCAAAAATGTTAGAAGCATATTTAAAGACAAATCTGTGTCATTAAGTATCATTACATGTATTTCTCTTGTTACAGTATATAGTTTTGCTGTATTTTTCAATTGTTGTGCCACAGGTAAAATGTATATTTTGGGAAACACTGCTGTTATCTAAATGCCAATATAGTAGTTCCCATATGAGCTTAATTGGTTCTATGACAGAGCTCGTGACTCACGGCCCTAACCTCCCAAAATACTACAATTTTAACATGTAACATGCCTTTTAAAAAGAAAATCACAATTTTAGATAGCAAATATTGTATCAAACACAATACAGTGGAATGTAGTACTAACAACTACAGTAGTTTTATAAAGTAATGTAATAGCAATGTGCAATATTCACCATGGAGAGTAGACTTCTGTGCTAGCGTTCACTGCTATGCGCCCTGTCAAATCAAAGTCAACAACAACAGCAACAACAACAGCACAGAGAGCACTCTTTGTTTTTTCTACCACTAATAGTAGACTTTTCAAAAGCCTTGTAGCGTTATGCCTTCTGTCACTGGGATGCCGACTGATGGGATGGTTGTATCTTTCACCACTTTCAGCAACTCTCCTTGAGCTGGTCCATTCAGAATACTCCTCACTCCTCAGATAATAAATGCTTCCTAAATATGGTCTTATGCTGCGCTAAGTTGAGAGGAAGTTAGTAGCATGTGGAATTACAAAGTTGACCAACCTTCTACTATACAGGTGAGAATCATAATTTCTAAGCATTAACTTTCCCCAACTCGAAGGTGATATAGCAGATTCTTCTATTTTTACTTTTTTTACTCACAACGTTATTAGCAGCTCAAACCAGCTAGTTGCTAGTAGCTGGCTACTCGCTTGTGGTCAGAGGAGCAGTGTGAGCAGGGCGATGTGTCACAACACCAGAAAAATAGTTCAATAACAATGTCACTATAGTTTGGTTAATATATAAATGGAGCATTGTTGACAGTTTTAGAATATTCTTTAGAGAGTTTTATAGGCGGAATAGATGCATTTACTACCTACATTGTTAGGCAAGGCAAGGCAAGGCAAGGCAAGACAACTTTATTTGTATAGCACTTTTCATACACAAGGCAGACTCAAAGTGCTTCACAGACAACAAAGTGAAATGAAAGAAAATAAAAGCAAAATTAAAATGCAGACAATAAAAATAAAAACAGTGCGGACGTTAAAAGTTAAAAGAATAAAATATTTAGCTGAAAGCTAAGGTGAACATAAAAGTCTTCAGTCTAGTTTTAAAAGTAGTCAGAGTTGGGGAAAGTCTGACATCTTCAGGAAGTTTTTTCCAGCTATTTGTTGCATAGTGACTGAATGATGCTCTCCCTTGATTTGAGTTTACTCTTGGAACCGCTAACAGATTGGTCTCAGAAGATCTTAGTGATCTAGAGGGCTTATATAGTGGGAGCATATCAGTAATATACTTCGGCCCTAGACCATGTAGTGATTTATATGTGAGCAGGAGGATTTTGAAATCAATTCTCTGATGTACAGGGAGCCAATGTAAGGATTTAAGATTTGGTGTAATGTGCTCACATTTTTTGGTCTTTGTTAGAACTCTAGCAGCAGCGTTCTGAACAAGCTGTAGCTGCCTGACAGTTTTTTTGGGAAGACCTGCAAAGAGACCATTACAATAGTCTAGCCTACTGGTAATAAAGGCATGTACAAGTTTTTCAAAGTCTTGAGCTGACATGAGCCCTCTAAGTCTTTTTACATTTTTGAGGTGATAGTAGGCGATTTTGTTACTGATTTGATGTGACTGTCAAAATGTAAATCAGAATCTAAAATAACCCCAAGATTTCTGGCTTTATTTGAGGTTTTCAGGGACAGTGATTGAAGCTGTTGGATGACTTTAAACCTTTCTTTTTTAGCACCAAAAACAATTATATCAGTTAGCTGCTTTTTACTAGCAGTTTTGTACTATTTAGGATGCACATAACAGGGAAAGACGTGTGTTATGTCTGTGGGACTGGATTGGATTTTAACAAAAGAAAATCCAATCCAATCCAAATTGGGCATCATAGAAGATGATTTACTGTTCATTAATCATGCTCTTAGATTAGATTGGACAGCTTGGACTGCTTTTTAAGTCTGGTCATTCTTGTGTTGCCAAAACTATAACAATGATGACTCTTTTTAAGTTTACACAACCACACAAATAATATATGTCATTTTGCCACACAAATCTCCCATGAATAAAGCAAACAAAAAAAACATGAGACAGCAATGACTAAACATCTTTAAAGGATTAAAGTTGAAATATTAACAATGTGGATGAGAGTTAGTCTGCTGCATGGTGAGCAGCGGGGTCCCTTTCCAGCAGTTCACAGCTTTAACAAGTCTGATTAGGAGTGACCTGGGGAAATGGTTTAATGACTGCTGCTTGACTGTGTTTCAACACCGAGTGGGTGGGTGGTCTGACGTGACTGGGAATGGACAGTGCTCTGATGTACTGGCTTCTAAATGGATGTTTCAACAGAACAACAAACACTTTTCTTTTCACCGTCCCATGGAGGCACCAGAATAGGTCCAACTGTATATTTATACGCTGCTCCGAAATTGCTGTGGTGAGGTGAGTCTGGTGATTTACCACAGATAATATTTAGAGTCCCAATAGTGTATAAATGTTAACTTTTGTAACCCACCATTTCTTGATGCATTTTTTTCCTTTGGATAGCTGAACTTGCTCACTGCCCTCTGAAGCTACTATGCTTCTGTTTTAGTCACACAGTCCGAGCAACCATCATAGACTTTTACAAGTGGCCTGGCGCCACGTCTTTCTTCTCCTCTGTGCATATCGAGAAGGCCGCCTGTGCAGCCAGTGTCCGAGTGTCACATGTTTCATCTGCAATTAATCACCATCACGGGTTTGTTGGGTTTACCTTCTTCATCCCTCCCCAAAGCTCCTGCCAGGTTTATGGTCAAACACAGAGCCGAAGCCATGGTTTAAAAGACTTCCGCCACTCAACCGGCTTTTCAAATTTTTACCCTTGCCTAACACTCAATAAATGCAGTAGATGACTGAGCTAAGAATTGTGGTATATTCTGGATGAATCAAGTACCGTGTAATTATTATAGTACATGAATCAAATCAAATCAAATCAACTTTATTTATAAAGCACATTTCAAATTTACCACAGGGGTAGCCAAAGTGCTGTACAATGGGCAGGTTAAAAATAATACGAGAACCGAGCAAACACAACACAACACAAACAGAACACGATAAAAAATAAATAAATAAAATAAACAACAAACAAACATAAAAACAGGTTCACAGCAGGTGTATTATGGGGCGCCATTGCAGGATGGGTATCACCCAGTGTTAAAAGCCATGGAATAAAAGTATGTTTTTAAGAGAGATTTAAAAACAGGAAGAGAGGAGGCTTGTCTAACACTCAGAGGTAGGTCGTTCCAGAGCTTGGGAGCAGCAGCAGCGAAAGCTCTGTCACCTCTAAGCTTCAGCCTTGTGTCCGGGACCGTCAGTAGCAGCTGATCGGCTGATCTTAGGGATCGGGTGGGGCAGTAAGGCTGAAGGAGGTCGGAATGATGAGTCTTAATCCACAATCAGAATTTGCATGACTTACTGTACCTCAGACCAGTGGAACATTTCAGTGTCTTTCATCACGTAATGGCCTGCAATCTTTGAATATTTTAGTCTGGCACCAAATCTGTAGTCATCCCACCGAGCACAAGACATTAAAACAACAATGAGAACTTGTTGATTTAGGTCCTGACGTTGAGCAACTCAAACATAACGTTGAAACAACATGCTTTTTTTCTGATGTTGATGTGACTATTGAATTTTAGTAATTTCCCAACCAATATTCTACAACACAAATACAATGTTGAAACAACATGCTTTCAGGTTATGATTATAATTTGACCTTAGAAATTTGGTCATTTCCCAACCAACAACGTGGATCCAACGTTCAACAGCGGCGTTGTCTCAATTTACAAATACAACTATTTGTAAATTGTTTAAAAGTTTTAAAAGACATGT
This sequence comes from Entelurus aequoreus, assembly GCF_033978785.1. Lineage (NCBI taxonomy): Eukaryota > Metazoa > Chordata > Actinopteri > Syngnathiformes > Syngnathidae > Entelurus > Entelurus aequoreus. The sequence goes on along the minus strand of NC_084733.1, from coordinate 43,022,992 downwards.
ATGTATAATCAACGTTGTATCAATGTCTTGTGCCTGCTGGGATAGCTATTTAATGTTTTTAACTATCAAATTAATTGTGGTAAGATCTGCTATGAAATGAAGAGTTTGAATGCTCATACTAACATGTGAAATAAAGTTTTTTAAAATACTTTTATTACAACCAAAGGGTGCCATTTTACTAGAGGACCCGCTGCACTGTTGTTAGTGTGATGGCCGACACTTCTTCCTCATTCTCCCAATCCCACCTGCAACTCGCCCTGGCCGGCGATTGCATTAATTACAGTGGAACCTCGATTTACAAACACTTAATTGTACAAACATTTTGATTTACGAACCACAGACCAAATACAAATATGCTTTGTTGTAGGAATATTGTCTTACTGTAAAAGAGGCGGGTTGCTCAATTTCTGGTGCTCATTGTTAGTCAGCTCAATAATGCTGTTGTTAGTTACTATGCTAGATGCTATTTCATGTGATTATTACATGTTTGTTTGTTGTTTTTTTTCCAGTTTTTTGACATATTTCTAGATTTGTTAGCTCAATATGCGTCCAAATAAAGCAATGGACACAATGTGTTTGAAACATTCAGGAAGTATCCACAGCGTTGTCAACACTGCCTCACCCACCTCTCCCTTCCGCTAAACACCAAGAAGATTGACCAATAAATACATATAAGTGCATATAAGGTTTTATTCCTAATCAAGGTAGCAATTTGGCTGTTAAAGTTAATGAGTTTTGTGATTTTAAACTGTGAGTGCGCCAAAGGGCAAGTGACAGTGTGTGTGTGTGTTTGTCGGCATGGTGGCTTACAAAGACGAGGACAGTTCAACTTTGTTGTTATATAGAACGTTTATCCATTGCCCCCTTGTTATGTTTGTTTGATATACAGTACCTGTGTGCGATGTGTTGAACCAGCAGCACATATGTATATCTATATCCTGTAACACCTTTTCTAAATCGCAATCTAGACAAAAGAAATATACGCACACCGACATTTTCTGACACTTTTGTTTCACTTTCACATTCAGTGCTCGGGGGTGTGAATTGCAGCACCAGCACATTTGTGAGTCTGGAATGAATAAAATGTAAGAAAATGCATAATGAAAGATGTCTTTTCAAGTTGGAGATATACAGTATTATAGTAATATATTTCCTAAATAAACAAATTAACAAAATTTAAAAACAAAAACCCCAGTAGACACCAATGCACATCAATTTGATTAATTTTACTCAGACCCATAAGTCATCCAGCAGCACTACAATTATAAAATGAAATTGCTGAATAGACAATACGTTTATTTCTGACCGTCCACCAAAATGTTGACACATACACGCTGGACGGAGGATTCTCCTCCATGTCTTTCTGACACATGCTAATTATTTTGCTAAATAGTGCTCCCAAAATGCTGATCGAGTGTTGAAAAATAACATTGCATGTGTTAAATAATTATATTTGCTTCTTTCCTCCCAGTAACGTTGCCATTTTGTCGATCAGCATATATTTTGCATATTAATGAATGAAGACCTTATTCTGCTTACTTAACAGACGCAATCCACTTTTAGTAGATCAGCTTTGGATGTGCTATCAGGGAAATCGGACCCCGAAGCAGAGAGAGTAGACAGGATGAACAATGATTTAAAAAATAAGAAAATAAGTACACTACAAGGAGTGGTAAAAGTACAACTGAAAGACACCGGTGACAAAAGGCCACCGGGAAGCTAACAAAGTAGCAAAGAAAACTAAGTGCAAATAAAAGGCCAGACATACTGGTAAAAGTACAAGAAGAAGAAAGTACTTGGCAGAAACCACTCAATTGAAAAAGCAGCAGAGACGAGGAGACATGCACAATGCAGAGGAAGGCAAGGAGAATGTTGGTCATGTCTCAGCCCAGAGTTTAGGAGCTGGCCTAATTGGAATAAGCCACAGGTGTGCTGCAGTGGCTCTGTTTAGAAACTCCAAATAAGGGCAACCACAAACTAAAGCCAGAAGCAGCAACATAAAAGCCACATGACAATTTTCTGGCTTTAAGAAACACACAACAAAAAATCAAGAATATAAATCGTGGTAGTCAGTAACAGTTTCATTTTTAGATTGACCAGAGTGAAAAAATATGAAATAACTCAATTCTGAGGAAATATTTATGGAATCATGACAAACAAACAGACAAAACACTACAATACACCACTAGTACTTTGTTACACCACCTCTGGCTTTTACAACAGCTTGCAGTCTCTGAGGCATGGACTTAATGAGTGACAAACTGTACTCTTTATCAATACTGCTCCAACTTTCTCTGATTGCCGTCAGTTCAGCTTTGCAGTTTGGAGTCTTGTCACGGACCATTTGATTTCATTTCCGTCACAGATTTTTAATTGGATTGAGATCCGGACTACTTGCATGCCATGACAGTGACCTAATGTATCTTTCTACAAGGAACATTTTTTTACAGTTTTTGCTCCATGGCAAGATTCATTATCATCTTAAAAATGATGTCATCATCCCCAATCCTCGTTTTGATCGATGGATAAAGAAAATATAAACGTGTGCAATTATGAAGATGTAAAGACAGCCAACGGCCCAGTGCCACTACTTGACATGCAGCCCCATATCATCAATCACGGTGGAAATGTGTGTGTTTTCTTCAGGCAGTCATCTTCATAGTTCTCATTGGAACGATACTAAACAAAACTTTCAGCATCATCATCACTTTGCCCAATGTAGATTTGTGATTCATCACTGAATATGACTTTCATCCAGTCATCCATAGTCCGCAATTGCTTTTCCTTAGCCCAGTGGAACTTTCTTTTTATTTAGCTTTTTTGTAATTGGATCGCATTTTTTTTAAGGCGTTTTTTTACAGTTCCAGTTTCCGCCCAAATTGTTCTTCATTTCTTTGGCTGTGCATTTTCTGTTTCTAAAACATATCGCTTTAAGTTTTCTGTCATGATGCTTTGATGTTGTTCTTGCTCTGCCAGTATACTTACTTGCCTTTTACAACCTTCTCATATTGTCTGTACTTAGTCAAGATTTTAGACACAGCTGACTGGGAACAAAATCAACATATTTTGCAACATTGCATGATGATTTACCTTCTTGAAGAAGTTTGATAATCCTCTGCTTTCGTTCAATTGACATCTCTTATGTTTTCCACCTGGTGCAACAGCTCTCCAAAATGTGAACACTCCTTTTTTTAACTTCAGACTAACAAAAAGATTAAATCTGATGCAGGTGTTATCTTTGGAAATTAAAATATACAGCGTGATTACATTATTTTTTTCCTCTGAATTGAGTGAATTCATAATACTTTTCACTATGCTTGATGAAAAAATGTCACTGACTACCATCATTTATTTTCTTTATTTATTTTAGTTTTTCTTGAAGCCAGAAAGTTGTAAGTTGAAATGACTATAGTTTTGTGTCATATCCGTAATCTGCTTTTTTTCTACAAAAGTAGACATCCGAACGAACATCCTCCAAGTCTGGTGATTCCACCATTTTTTCCAGGGGTTGTAGGGAGACATTTCCTGCTCCATAACTTTGTCGTCAGCTTGTCAAACCATTGCAATGTTAATTTGTTTTTACTTCCCTAATGGAAAATTATTCCCCTAATTACAGTAAACAGAAAGTTGTTATTTCATATGGAATCATTCACATTTGATGCCCGACTCTGATAGGACACTTTTGAAGTTGCACTGTATATGTTCTAAGTTTCTTTGAGCTTGTTCAAGAAGCTAAATCACCCCTGCTTCACCCATGGGACTGGCGAGCAAAGCGGGTAACACTCCAGCATTCTGAGCCAAAAACGTCCAAACATCTTTTCCTGCTGCTAAAATTAGCAACATAATGAGGTAGTGGCTTCCTTTTCTCTGTTCTAATACCCCATTCCTATGGGAGAGCACAATGTGGACATGCATACACACTCAAATATCTCTGACTGCGACTCTGCTAGATTTAACACCTCAATATTAACACTTGAACAACATGCATAATTGTGCAAAACAATTTTCTGTCTTTAAAGTTTTCCAAACCGAACCTTTAATTTCCTTCCATGTTCCCTTTTTCAAACCTGTTTATGTGAGCTCTTTAACTGCGAGGCAGAGAGGAACAGACATGCTCAAGTAGACTCGGCTTCATTATTAAACCCATGGGTCACTTTTAATTGCTCTCGTATTAATCTGGTTTATTTCAACTAATGAGTCCTACCGTACATTTAACTGAAGGTGAGGATTTTTTATGACCTTCAACAAACTTTTGATCAGGTGCTGAAACTGTTGGGGGTGAAATGACTTGGAGAATCTTTACTGTGGACGTACAGTATAAGATTACACAATGGATGGATTTTCAGCTCTCATTAGGAATTCTCTATCCCTCATAAGGAATGCCTTTTGGGTTTAGTGGGCTGCTTTCAATCTAACTAGGGACACATTTTCCGACAAACAGTTTGGGTAGAACGTGTATTACAGTATATTGGTTTGCCATGCTTGTTTGCTATTTACCGCAGGTTTTGGGAATGCATGGTTACTTGCACCTCCAATGAGAAAGTAATCTTCCTGTTTCATACTTTAATAAGAGTGTGACTCATGTTAACTCCATGAACTATCAATATCATTGATATATACATCAACAGTGTTTTCAAGGCCTACTGAAACCCACTACTACCGACCACGCAGTCTGATAGTTTATATATCAATGATGAAATCTTAACATTGCAACACATGCCAATACGGCCGGGTTAACTTATAAAGTGCAATTTTAAATTTCCCGCCACACTTCCGGTTGAAAACATTTTTTTATGCTGACGTATGCGCGAGACGTCAAGGGTTGGTACGGAAGTATACGGACCCATTGAATCCTATACAAAAAACTCTGTTTTCATCTCAAAATTCCACAGTGTTCTGGACATCTGTGTTGGTGAATCCTTTGCAATTTGTTTAATGAACAATGGAGATTGCAAATAAGAAAGTTTTAGGTGGGATCGGTGTATTAGCGGCAGACTACAGCAACAACCAGGAGGACTGAGAGATGGATAGCAGACGCGCTAGCCGCTGAACTCACCTTAACTTCCTCCGTCTCCGGGCCGCCAACCGCATCTGTGATCGGGTGAAGTCCTTCGTCGCACCGTCGATCGCTGGAACGCAGGTGAGCACGGGTGTTGATGAGCAGATGAGGGCTGGCTGGCGTAGGTGGAGAGCTAATGTTTTTAGCATAGCTCTGTGAGGTCCGGTTGCTAAGTTAGCTTCAATGGCGTCGTTAGCAACAGCATTGTTAACCTTCGCCAGCCTGGAAAGCATTAACCGTGGAGTTACCTGTCCATGTTTTAATAGTATTGTTGATTTTCTATCTATCCTTCCAGTCAGGGATTTATTTATTTTGTTTCTATATGCAGTTAAGCACGATGCTATCACGTTAGCTCGTAGCTAAAGTGTTTCGCCGATGTATTGTCGTGGAGATAAAAGTCACTGTGAATGTCCATTTCGCATTCTCGACTCCAATTTTCAAGAGGATATAGTATCCGAGGTGGTTTAAAATACAAATCCGTGATCCACAATAGAAAAAGGAGAAAGTGTGGAATCCAATGAGCCAGCTTGTACCTAAGTTACGGTCAGAGCGAAAAAAGATATGTCTTGCACTGCATTCTAATGCTTCACTCTAACGTTCCTCATCCACAAATCTTTCATCCTCGCTCAAATTAATGGGGTAATCGTCGCTTTCTCGGTCCGAATCTCTCTCGCTCCATTGTAAACAATGGGGAATTGTGAGAAGTCCTTCCTTCGGTGACGACACGCTACTTCCGGTACAGGCAAGGCTTTTTTTATCAGCGAGCAAAAGTTGCAACTTTATTATCGATGTTCTCTACTAAATCCTTTCAGCAAAAATATGGCAGTATCGCGAAATGATCAAGTATAACACATAGAATGGATCTGCTATCCCCGTTTAAATAAAAAAAATTCATTTCAGTAGACCTTTAATATATCTAACAGTATAGAATATGCATTGCAGGAGCAAAAATTTCACAACAGTTAGCTAAGGAGAACATTTATTTGAAGGTCATAAAAAAAGAGCCTCACTCAAAGTCTGTGTTCTACTGTATTTCATAAGAGAGGTGTTTGATAGAGTTAAAGGAAAGTTATTCCACTCTAAACTCATCCATCTGTGCCTTTATGGACATTGCTTTGTGTATGTAGCGGGGCACCGTGATACTGGAACAGAGAACTGCCACACAAAATGTTTTAGACCTACACTTAGACAAACTTTATTGAACCACAAGGGAAGTTGTTCCTTTAGTCGGTGTCAGAAAAATAATTTAAAAAAGTAATTAATTACAATTACTCGTTACTTTGCCAAAAAAGTAATTAAATTACTAACTGAATTTCTCTTTAATAGACTGATTAATTAATAATTACTTGGGAAAGTTCCTTTTTTTTTAAAACTTTCATATATCTGGTGTATGCAGTTATGAGATGTTTCATCAGAGAAGAGTGTGTGAGTGTCTCTTGCCATGTAAAGCATGACGTCAGTGAGGACATGCTCATTGGCTGTTTTAGCTCAGCATTAGTAGTCTGCAGCCTGGAAGGAGATTGCTAACGGCAGTGCTTGTGAAATGATTTCACTGATAGTTAATGAAACGATTGAACGTGCATCAGGGGCTGTGTCTCTTCTTGTCCACAAACGACCATCATTATTGTTAATGACTGTCACTTTAGTGAATGTTCATTATTATTTTTTTTAATGCATGCAAAAGTCCGCTTACAGTGCAGCCAATGGGAGCTCCTCTATTTCACTCATAAAATCCAATAAATAACCATTCAAAAACCGCCAACAGTACTCCATTTGTATTTCGTGATTTGAATATTAACCAATTATGAGTGATATTGTTATTATAAGTTCTAATGCAGACTAATTATTTATAGCCGTGATCACTTCCATGTGTGCCGATGTTGATATCATTGAGTGGTCTGCTGCTTTCTCACTTCCTTGCTCTTCGTAGGTCTATAGTCTCATTTTAGCTCTGGGGCCGCATGGAATAAAATCTATTTCCACACGGAGCAGACTGGTAAAATCATGGCATTAAAACTTAAGAATAAAAATAAAGACACATTCAGATTTATTTCTTTGTCTTACTTTGGCAAAGAAAGCACAATTAAAAGCACATTCTGAAAATGTACATATAACAGATAATCCTCTTGACAAAGCACTTCAAGTTAGTTGAATATTCTGAGGAAAAAATTGGTGCAGTTTCAAAAACGCCATGAAGAACGAAATGAACAGGAGCAGCTGATTGTTTGCACCTGCTCTGATTGGAGTAGCTGCAGTAAATCCAGAGGGTGCTTAAAGTCAGCTGACACGTCTTCTTTAAACACTGTCACGTGACGTGGGACACTTGAATTGCTATTGTGACATCTAGTGGACACATTTAGAACAGCATTTTATTTCATAAAAAATTGCAGTTCATAATTAAACATGTTCGTGGGCCTGATACGGCCCATGGCCCGTATCTTTGACATCCCTGTTCTACATTATAAATCATGCATCTCACTTGGATATCAGACGTCTGAGTAGGTATACCGACAAGTTGGTACACTTTGACAGCAATTTAGGACGAGGACACGAAAATACATTTGACACTCCCTTATCTTGACGAGGGTTATGTGTCATTCTTCGCCAAAATGGGAATATATGAACATCCCAGCAGTCGGCATCCTAATGACAGCAGACCTTACGCAAGTAAGTGATGTTTTATTATGTTTGTTGGCTCTCATGAAGTCTACAGTGAGTAAAAATCAGTGATGAAGAAAAAAAAAGCAGACGTGAGGCGTTATTTAAATGAATGTGCCACGTATGCTTAAAATGATCAAAATACGTAAATATTAAATTGTATTATAAATGTACCTGTTACTACACTACATATATACTTACATCATGTATATAAAACCTCAATGGAAGTGTTTGGAAGTTATGTTGAAGACTTTATAGGCGGAATTGCGCGGTTCTTGTAGGCTCCATTGTAAGCGGACTTCTGATCGCATTTATTTAATATTTAGAATGCAAAAATAAATAAATAAATAACATCCATCGTCATGTCTCTCATAACGATTGTGAACGATAGGCAAAATTCCAAAACAGTGCAGTTCCCCTTTAAAAAACGTGACATTCATGTATAGTTATTGCATGCTCTGTGTTCAAATGTTTCCCATTTCCTTCTTTTAATGAAAAAGCAGCCTTGCAATTATTACAGGTATCGCTATTACACCCTTTTTTCGTAAAATGTAGACTAACTTTGGAGTGTTTGTTCCCCCTGGCCGCCATTTTTCTGCTACCATCACTACACACATTGCGTAAGGACGTCATTCCCATTCACTAGCATCGTTAAGGGATTCATTCAAGGGATACCGAGGAATTTATACACTGGGAATCGTTTTCAATTCCCGTACTCGTTACTCAAAAAACTAACAATGTTTTTCTGTCTTGACGCTTTCGGCAGCCAGTTGAATTGCCCTGTTGTACAGTGTGCCGAATGTGAGTATTTTAAACATGGTAGATCTAATGTTTATGTGCGACCATCATATTCAACGCTCTGGACGATAAAAGGGAACATAAAACAGTCCTTTAAACTTTTGTATTTAAACGTAGAGGAAAGAAAAAATAATTACGGCTATAAAATGTAACACATTTACTCTTGTGATTAAGTGCCAACACATATTGCATTAGTCCTGTGTCAACGCATATTAATCACCCAATTTATTTCTGTAATCCTTTACCTTAGCTGTGAAAGGTTTGTGTTGTTGTACAGTCTGTGACCAGGTCAATGCATACGCCAGTGCAAAGATAAGTGATGAGACTCTGACTATTGTGGTTGCTTCCAAAATTAACTTTAAAATAAACCCTAAAGGTACTTTGGACAAAACTTTTACCAAGTTTTGAGAAAAAAAAAGACTTGAATTCAAGTAAAACATTTAAAACCATATTCCACTATGACATTCTGACAATACAATTGCATTGTGTGAAAATTTTTTCTAGAAAAGAAAAGTTCCTGCTCCTTTAGGACTGACATTATTTTACTGTATGAAAGTGGAAGAAGTAAATGAAGTATTTCTAACAGGATATGTATAATGACTTAAGGCCTACCATAGCCCACGGTCCAAATACATGCTGGTAGAAGTATTTAACAAGTTAACAGGCACAAGGTTAAAACATGATTCTAAAGTGAATCATTTGTGCGGCACAGCCTCATCCAGCGGCTCCCGAGTAAACCGAGTATGACCCCAGTTCTAAATGGTCCATACTGTATGTGTGATTGTGAGTGTGACTGGTTTTCTATATGCGCCCTGTGATTGAAAAGCGACAGTCGAAGGTATACTGGTCCCCGCCTCGCGTCCAAACATCTGCAGGCGTAGGTTCCAGCTCTTGAACTCTAAGTTATTATGTTATTTCATTATATTCTGTTTAAATTACTTTGCTTTGATAATTGATGAGGAAAAGTGAGTGGTTCTACTGACTTTTCATGTGTGTGTGTGTGTGTGTGTGTAGTTTATTTAGACTTATCGTAAGTTACCATACTATAAATATTAATTGCTATGTCATTATATTCTATGTTTAAATTACCTTGCTTTGCTAATTGATTAGGAAATGTGAGTGTTTATACTGATTCGCCTGTGCATGTGTGTGTGTGCGTACGTGAGTATGTGCATGTGTGCTTGCGTGCACGTGTGTAGGCTATTTAGACTTATAGTAAGTTACCATACTATAAATATTTATTGGTACTATATTGGGGTAGATGTAGATTTCTGGGGAAAGTGAATCTAAGTAATTCTGGTTATCAGAAGGCCATTTCTGTATTTTCCATAATTTGCTGTATCTTATTGAAGGTCACAGCAGGTGAGCTGAAGCCTATATCCCGCTGACTTTGGATGAGATTCACATTGACTCCTGTAGTCGTGAAGCAGCATTTATGTCTTTGAACTATGGGAGTAAACACACATAAACATTCTACATGACCGTAATTCAAACCGCCAAAACAAAACTAACATTTTCAAGTATTGAAAATTATTATTATTATATATTATTTAAAGTATTGAAAAATGTCCTTGACTCTCTGTATTAGAACTTCCACATGAATTTATGGTCCAGTTAAGCATGTTGCCACCTGATGCTGCTGACTATCTTGCTCTGTGAACCCTGAGCTTCTTCCAGTCCATTGACTCCAAGATGCTTCCCCAATAAGTAGGCATGTTCTCAAAACAAACCCTACAACCTGTACAGAAGTCCAGACAGTGGGATAGCCTCTGGCAGCTGTTTCCTGTTATGTAACCACACACAGCTGGTATTTCTAAGAGAGGGCATCTCGGTGTTGTGAACATTTCCATGGGTCAAGAGGAAGAAAAATAATGCAACTTTAATACTGACTAAGAATGGACCACCAAGGTTCACTCTCTTAACATGCAACGCTTCTGAGTCACCACATGTGTCAAACTCCTGAACGGGATTCCCCTCGTTTAGTAGAGTTCCAGCTAAAGGTCCAGCAATCGATCATGACTGTTGGATGAATCAATGTGTTGTATGTGATTTTTTTTTACGTTAGCAGAATGATAAGTTAAATTATTAGTCTACAGGTCTATAAACCGTGCAGCTAACTGGATTGTCTGCAAATTATTCAACAAAAAGTCAACAAAAAACTATGAACCTACCTCTTTTTTAAACTTACTAATTTCTCTAGTAGTCCAAACATCTTGTATGTTTTTATTCCCACTTATAAAACCAAATTGAATGCAATTTGAATACATTTCATCCATCCAAAGACATTAGAGTGGTATCTCGGTTTTCGTACGCCGCGGTTATCGTAGGATTTGGTTTTCAACAAAAATAGTTATCTCGGTTTTAGAACACTGTCTTGTTACAGATCCACCCTTTAATCATATGTATTGTGTGTGTGTGGGTGCTTAATGAGTTGGTGACAATTTGACTTGTTGACTTTCTTGCTAAATCTGACAACTTTACAACTTCTTCTAGCGACTTTTTTTCTCACAGTACGGTATTATCATGGTAATAAGGTCACAGTACGATATAATTGCAGTATATGTATGTATATATATATATATATATATATATATATATATATATATATATATATATATATATATATATATATATATATATATATATATATATATATATATATATATAAAAAATAAATATATATATATATATGTATATTCCGAGCGCAATGATGCGATGATGTCACGTTATCGATGGGAAGATGCATTTTTGACAATATGATTTGCCTGAGCGGCTAGGAGACACCGAGAGTAACAAGCGGTAGAAAATGGATTAAAAAGGACAGATTTAAAAAGTTAATAATCTAAAAAAAATGTAAAAATGTAAAAATATTTTTGGGGATTTTTCGAGGGCTCCTGGTTTAGGATAACACCCTTACTGTAATTGAACACGAAAATAATGCAAACATTTTCTAATCATACTTAATACTCCAAACATGAATTTATAAGTGCAGGGGAATAGTGCAGGAACATCCACTGTTTCAAGCAAATATTATTTTAAAAAAAACTTACAATTGCGTGTCTTTAAAGTAACAATGTAAACATCCAGTGTAAAACAATAATATTCTCTTTAGTGTCTTTCAACTTTTACTTTCTGACAAGCAGTGACCTCCACAGTGGACATGTTTATATCAGTCTGCCATTTGCTGTTTCTAAGATAATTTTAAACTAATTATTTAACTTTTATTAATGTAAATACCTCACAAACTGATGTTTGGCTTCGCTGCCTTCAAATATCTTTCCTGGATGACAGTTTATTAGAAGGCGACCTGTCCAGGGTGTAAGCTGCCTTCCGCCTGACTGCAGATTGGCGGAGAGGCTCCAGCCCTCCGTGAAATCCAGAGAAGCAAGCGGTGGAAACACGGGTGGATAGATTGAGGATGTATCAAGTAGTTTTTCAGTTTCCTCATAGTTCCTGCGTTGAACATTTTTTGGGGTGATTACCTCCGTACACTGTGCCATGACCCGGTGGCTCTGTGTCGCCTTGAAAACGCTCGAAACAAAAGTGGCGCGCTTTGACTTTCATACCTCTGCCGAAGAGGTTATGTTTTTGCCAGGGTTTGTTTGTCTGTTTGTTAGCAACAAGTTTCAAAGAGGTATGGATAGATTTTGATGACATTTTTCAGGAAATGTCCAAAAAAACAATTCCTCTCATCGACTACGAACACATTTCACTTCCTACTTACGGCGTTCCACGCCCCCACCTTGGCGCCCTGCGCTGCGCAGAGGACTCTGCGAGATGTAGTTTATTCCCAGACACGGCCAACGCTAAAGCATCGTAAAAAACTACAAACTGCCACCATATGCCGCCATGGGTTTTGCTCCCATCCCCACTTCCCAACGGCCTCACACCGTCTCATGTTCCCGCTCCTTTACAAAGAGCGACATTTGTTTTTGTTCGCCACGACGCCCACCACGGCCCCCTTCAACCTCTTTACGATGGGCCATTCCGCGTCCTGGAGAGCGGAGACAAGCATTTCCTGTTGGATATCAGGGGTCGGTCTGAAAGAATCACGGTGGACCGGCTTAAAGCGGCTCACTTGGGTCTTAGTCAGCCGGTTACCAAGGCCGTACCCCTGTGCCGGGGTCGTCTGCCCGCTCTACCTGGGCCCCACGACAAGATTTTGCATCCTTCTACACAGAATCCTCCCCTTTAAATTGTCCAAAAAGACTTTTTTTTTCTACCTGGGATTGAGTGGGTGAAAAAAAAAGGAATTTTGTGACATGGGCGGGGCTTGAGTCCTGGGGGGCGGGGCATGAAATTCAGATAGCTGTGACTGATTAACTCTAATGTTCAAGATCATGTTTTGGTAGTGTTTTATCATGGTCCTTGAGTCTTCTGTTGGAGTTGGGTGATCAAAAGAAAAAGCATTGAAAAAAAAATCCTGGTCTGTGACGTCATCAGGGCAAAGCCGGGCTGCCTGCTGCTTGTTTCCGCCCGGAGGGGGAGGAGCTTGCGGGAGTGACGCGTCCTGCCAGCTCGGAGAAACTCTTCCTGACGGCTTCCCATTTTGCCGGCGCTTCCGGGAATGGAGCGACGCGCCAACGTGGTGGAGCCACACGGAGTTTATTGGCACCAGTTTTCCATTTGGCCCCCACATCCGGTCTCTGCGCTCCACGGAGGAATAACGAAGCATCTCTTACTTCATCGCGCGCAGGACCGCCCACGCTCCCTCGTCCAACTTGTCCACTTCGTCCAACTTTCGTGCGGAAAAACGTTTATGCTGGTGACATTCTGTCAAAACGTGGACTATGGGTTGTTTTGTTTTCCCGGAATGCAAAGGAAGGTTGGCGCGGGCAAGGCGTGAATGTAAGTACATATTTTATTTTAAACACTAACAGACTGCAAAAAGGGAAGCAAACAAAAGGTGCGCACAATGGTGGAGAACAAACTTGACTAATGAAACCAAAAGACTAGCACAAAGGCAATTAACTATGAAAACGAAACAAAAACACTTACTGTGGCATGGCATGAAGCATGAACTATAGTAGACAGGAATATCATGGGTAGCAGAGGTAGTATGGATGGATAATGTCACCAGGACGATCAACAGAAACAGACAGGCTTAAATAGCAGTGACATGATTAGTGAAAACAGGTGCGTGACTCAAAACGTGAAACAGGTGAAACTAATGGTTGCTGTGGTGACAAAACAAGAGTGAAAAAGCAGGAACTATGTGTCCAAAAACCAAAAAGAACATGACTTAAAGGCCTACTGAAATGATTTTTTTTTATTTAAACGGGGATAGCAGATCCATTCTATGTGTCATACTTGATCATTTTGCGATATTGCCATATTTTTGCTGGAAGGATTTAGTATAGAACAACGTCGATAAAGTTCGCAACTTTTGGTCTCTGATAAAAAAAAGCCTTGCCCCTACCGGAAGTACCGTGACGTTGTCAGTTGTTCACTTCCTCATATTTTCCTTTTGTTTTCAACGCAGCTAGAGCTATTCGGACTGAGAAAGCGACGATTACCCCATTAATTTGAGCGAGGATGAAAGATTCGTGGATGAGGAACGTTAGAGTGACGGACTAGAATGCAGTGAAATACATATCTTTTTTCGCTCTGACCGTAACTTAGGTACAAGCTGGCTCATTGGATTCCACACTCTCTCCTTTTTCTATTGTGGATCACGGATTTGTATTTTAAACCACCTCAGAATCTATATCCTCTTGAAAATGAGAGTCGAGAACGCGAAATGGACATTCACAGTGACTTTTATCTCCACGACAATACATCGACGAATCTCTTTAGCATGAGCTAACGTGATAGCATCTGTCTCAAATGCAGATAGAAACAAAATAAATAAATCCCTGACTGGAAGGATAGACAGAAGATCAACAATACTATTAAACCATGTACATGTAACTACACGGTTAATAATTCTCAGCCTGGCAAAGCTTAACAATGCTGTTGCTAATGATGCTAAGGCTAACTTAGCAACCGGACCTGACAGAGCTATGATAAAACCATTAGCGCTCCACCTACGCCAGCCAGCCCTCATCTGCTCATCAACACCCGTGCTCACCTGCGTACCAGCGATCAACGGCGCGACGAAGGACTTCACCCCAACACAGATGTGGTTGGCGGCTAGCATCGGCTGGCGCGTCTGCTATCCAAGTAAGTCCTTCTTGTTGTGTTGCTACAGCCAGCCGCTAATACACGATCCCACCTACAACTTTCTTCTTTGCAATCTCCATTGTTCATTAAACAAATTGCAAAAGATTCACCAACACAGATGTCCAGAATACTGTGGAATTATGAAATGAAAACAGAGCTTTTTTGTATTGTATTCAATCGGGAAGCCATACCTCTGTTCCCCTGGCTACGTCACGCGAATATGTCATCCTCCAAAGGCTTTTTCAAAGATGACCGCCGACAGTTGTCCTTCCTCCCACGCCACTTTGGTCTCCTCGGCATAACAGAAGTGTTCAGGATTCTTGACTGCACCATTGATTTAGCGGGAAATTTAAAATTGCACTTTATAAGTTAACCCGGCCGTATTGGCATGTGTTGCAATGTTAAGATTTCATCATTGATATATAAACTATCAGACTGCGTGGTCGGTAGTAGTGGGTTTCAGTAGGCCTTTAAACAAAACATGATCAACAGACATGACAAATGTGTTCAGTTTTCGTACTATTCGGTTTTCAAATGACCCTTTGGAATAGACTGGAACAAAAATTAAGTAACATTACTCATACAACAAAACCTATACCATCAACAGAGAGTGTGAAACACTGTATGTAAAACTAGACAAGAAAACAGAAAAGACACGTATCCATTAGCAGTAAAGTGTTCCTTGATTATCACAGAATTACATTCTGAACCCCCTTGCTGTATGTGAATTTCGGCAAAGTAGGGACGCTATTCATACTAAGATTTATATTAATACTGTTTGCATCTAACTTATTTTTAAGCTCTCCACACACTCCACACAGCTTATAAACATGTCCTATGTCCTTAAAATACTTCATGCACTCTAAGACTTCAGTGCGTATTCCACTCTAAATGTATTTAATGGTTTCAATTCAAATCTGTCACACACCGAGGCCGCAGTAACTGAACTGTGAAAAGGTAATGGAACACAGTAAACCTTTTCTATGTTCTCTATCGACACCATTGTAGATGTCCAGTACAGTCCCTAAGGATAAATGAAAAAGCCAGGACAGAGACCACTTCACTTATTTGTGATACCATAATTTCCATGCAAAAAAGCGTACCTAAATATAAATTGCATCCCGCCTAAACGGCATCCCGTCTAAATTTTGGACAAATGTAATTTTGTACATAGAACACACAAGTCTATAAACCCCAGTTGTACACATTGAAACATCAAATATTTACACAGGCGCTTGTGTTCATTCTGGAATTCAACCTGGCTTACAGTAGCCTACCAAAGAGGTCATTGAGCACGGTCTTCATCCTTTTCGTCCTCCTGCGCCCACTCTTTCAGAGCCCATCAGTGGTTGTGGATTTCTGTTCTGTGCGACGGCTGTTTCTTTTTCCAATGACCGGGTTGATCGCCTTCGGCTTTGGAGCCTTGTCATGTGCTTCTCCATGAGGAGGGAAAGTGCATGACGCACTATGAGCCGAATCTACTAAACCGTTTGGTACCAAAACATGTGCCGACTTGATAGGGCAAGCAAAGCTAATCTACTAAGCTTGTGCACAAAAAATTGTGTCTCTGAAGTGAGCAAAATAAGGAGCGCAATTCATTTAACGTGTGTGTTTACATGTATATGCAGACTATATGCTGATCATCAGAGCGCCCACAATACTGGGAGAGGAAGATGCAAGTATAATCACTCAGCACGTGCACAGTGATTTATCGATGCTGAGACTGTTCTGCTGGAGCTATTTTGCTTCTTTACATAGTATGTCTGAAATCTGTGTGCAAACTGCCACAGTTAAGCCTGGAATATACTCTTGCATCGCGTAACTTGTGCCACCGTCATGCCCCCTACCCCCACGTAGCCTCCCGCAAGGCTTGGTTGCATCGCAAAAAAAATCCTAGGTTCGCGTCACAGAAGGCAGAGCTTTAGATTGGTCAGTTTTTGCCAAGGAGGGTCCCTGAACACAGGCAAATATACTTAGTGCTTGATATACACAAATTATTGTATGAATATAATCAATCAATCAATCAATCAATGTTTATTTATATAGCCCTAAATCAAAAGTGTCTCAAAGGGCTGTACAAGCCACAACGACATCCTCGGTACAGAGCCCACATACGGGCAAGGAAAAACTCACCCCAGTGGGACGTCGGTGAATGACTATGAGAAACCTTGGAGAGGACCGCATATGTGGGTAACCCCCCCCCCCCCTCTAGGGGAGACCGAAAGCAATGGATGTCGAGTGGGTCTGACATAACATTGTGAAAGTCCAGTCCACAGTGGATCCAACACATCAGCAGGAGTCCAGTCCACAGCGGGGCCAACAGGAAACCATCCCGAGCGGAGACGGGTCAGCAGAGATGTCCCCAACCGATGCACAGGCTAGTGGTCCACCCGGGGTCCCGACCCTGGACAGCCAGCACTTCATCCATGGCCACCGGACCTATGCAACTCCCCCTCCCCAAGGGACAGGGGAGAAGAGGAGAGAAGAAAAGAAACGGCAGATCAACTGGTCTAAAAAAAGGGGGGTCTATTTAAAGGCTAGATTATACAAATGAGTTTTAAGATGGGACTTAAATGCTTCTACTGAGGTAGCATCTCTAACTGTTACCGGGAGGGCATTCCAGAGTACTGGAGCCCGAATAGAAAACGCTCTATAGCCCGCAGACTTTTTTTTGGCTCTGGGAATCACTAATAAGCCGGAGTTCTTTGAACGCAGATTTCTTGTCGGGACATATGGTACAATACAATCGGCGAGATAGGCTGGAGCTAAACCGTGTAGTATTTTATACGTAAGTAGTAAAACCTTAAAGTCGCATCTTAAGTGCACAGGAAGCCAGTGCAGGTGAGCCAGTATAGGCGTAATATGATCAAACTTTCTTGTTTTTGTCAAAAGCCTTGCAGCCGCATTTTGTACCAACTGTAATCTTTTAATGCTAGACATAGGGAGACCCGAAAATAATACGTTACAGTAATCGAGACGAGACGTAACGAACGCATGAATAATGATCTCAGCGTCGCTAGTGGACAAGATGGAACGAATTTTAGCGATATTACGGAGATGAAAGAAGGCCGTTTTAGTAACACTCTTAATGTGTGACTCAAACGAGAGAGTTGGGTCGAAGATAATACCCAGATTCTTTACCGAGTCGCCTTGTGTAATTGTTTGGTTGTCAAATGTTAAGGTGGTATTATTAAATAGATGTTGGTGTCTAAAACAACAGTGATTAAACATTTGCACAATAACTGATATTGTGTACCTAATATCCCGGTGCACTCCAAAAATAATTACGGAATGTGTGTTTTTCATCTTATTGTGTTGTTGTTGCGTCCGGAAGGAGTCACAAGTTATGACACTCTTTTTAACTTTTATCGCCAATCTTGTGCTAACCACAGGTTCAATTCCGACACATTCTTTCTCATGCGCACACGTCTTTTCTCTCACACACACCACACTTCTCATTCTCCGTCAATTATCTGTCAGGCACGGTATATTTACAAACATTTGTGAACTGTGAACATGACCATACAGATCAACACAAGCATGTCGTTAACTTACAATAGTTATTTTACAGCTTTATTTACATAATAGCTCTCTATTGTCACATGTCCAAACGGCCAAATAGCGTTGCAAATAATAATAGCGACTCGTTCAGAAGTTGCACAGTCCTTCTTCATTAAAGTATTTTCTCCTGGTTTATAAGTTAAACATCCATTTGAAGTCAACTAATGATTGTGAATGATTAGTTGCAGTGTAGTCAAAGATGTTGATTTTGTGGTTGTCGTCTGACGTCACTCTTCTCAAAGAGGAAATGCAGTATCAAGTCATCGACAGCTGCAGTTGCTCTTTCTGGAGACACTGCCCCTCAGAGTTTTGGAAGGTTATTACAAGTATGGTGCCACCCCTCACGGAAGAACTATAAATCAAACAAGATGTCGTCAGAGGGGACACAAGCTACGTGATGCGAGAGTATAGACCAGGCTTAACACACATGGCTGTGACAAAGGAGGGGATCCCGCAGCAGAGACAGCTAGCTGGACAGACACAACTTTGTCCTCCATATGTGTGTCAACATATTTGAACTGTCATAAAGAAAACATTATAGACTTTATTCCTTTATTCAGCAATACAATTTAAAAGGGGCTGATTAAAACATATTCAATTGATGCATTCTGGCGTCCTTTTTTAATAGTGTTTGTTTTGTCATTTAGGAAACTTATTAACATACTTCCTATATGAATGTTTTGCAATGTGCATTTTCTTGTGTCTGGATCATTCCAAAGGCTGCAGTGCTGTGCGCCTCATTGCAGTATGTGCTGTTAGTGTGCTAAAAATAGGTCTCGAAAGGCCAAGTGATTTCGCAATTTATTGTAGTGGCTGGGTAGACATACTTGATGGATAAAAGCTTTGTTTACAATGTGAAAGCAAGCAACAAACTGGATAAAAAAAGAACCGTACAAAATAAAAAAATTTAAAAAACAAGTGAGCAGAGCAAGATAAACTGCACCATATTCCTATTATTTCATCTCTTATGTGTCCGAGATGCGTGAGGTCCCCCACCCTCATTTCACAAGCAGATTTCCCTGAAAAAACATTATTACCTTTAAATACTTTGTGTAACGATCTGTCACTTCATTTCTGTTTGTTTCCTTGTCTGATGTTTATTTCCTGTCAGCGCTCTCATTTTTGTTACATTTCCTGCATGTGTCCCTGAGCGCTTGTTCCCCTCACCTGTCCCTGATTGGCAGCCGGGTACACCTGGTTGCAGTTGCCAATCAGGCGGCTATTTATGCCTGCCTCGCCTGTTCCTCGGGGCTCGAAGATTGACTATGTTTTGAAACTTTGTATACATGACTGCTTCTCCTCTGTTAAATATATTAAAATCCTCTTACCTGCTCGTCGTTCTCGTGGTTCCTGCATCTTGGGGTCCCAAATACTGCAGTCATGCGAGTTCCCAACGCTTTGATCACTGCGCTAACTTCTATGAAAATTATACACATTCATTTGAGCATCCCTTTGGCTAAAGGTAAACAGACAACATGCTTTTTTTTTTTTTTTAAACTGTACATTCTTTGTAGCCCGCAGATAGCTGCTTGGCTAATTGTAACAGCCTACTAAATACTTTTTGTGTAACTGAATAAAACATGCTTTGAATCAAACGTACCAGTCTGAAAATGCCGTGAACACACCAACATGTTCCAGGTGATGGTGTTAAGTCATGTTTGATCGTCCAGGCTACTAGCCGCCTCTTTATTAGCTTAATTACCCAACTTCCTACGGCTGTGCTTTCACGCTAATAATGAGTAAAATCGCACCAATTTCCTTTGTTTTCCTAAAGCGATTATGACCACAATTGTGGCAGTTAATTGTTTTGAATCCATTAAAGAGAAAACAAAAAACGAAACTTAAGCACAGAGTCTTGCATTAGGCCATGTAAATAAGCGATTCAGAGTCTAGCAAGACCCACAATGCAATACGGTTTCCACGTCAAACTTTTTAAGCCCTGTAGTTTCTGTTAAAAATCTGTTCCGATTCTACAGTGAATAAAAGGTGGTACAGATTACAGATGTGTGATGTTTGTTCAACAACATCGCAGAACCCCACAGGTTGGATGGAGCGCATGATAGCTTAAATGTGGAGGGAAATGAGTATCTCCTTATTATGATCTTTCTAGATCACCCTCAACACGCCCACTATTGCACACGCAATTTTTTTTTTAACTTTGCACAAGCTATTTAGCACATGTTAATTGGATCTTCATAGATTAGGCCCTAAATGACTGACTAATGATTGTGTGATTGTGTTTAATTTAATGTGAACACTTATATTGTCCCACCGTGACCTGTTCAGCAATTTGATTGGCTTGCTGGGATGAGGCTAATTTTGTAAAGCATCTGAAGCTTGTGAACCCGAAAAATCCAGAATAGCAATGACAAAGAGGTTTTAAAGCGTGAGAAAGAAGTAGCGTCTTATAATACGGAAATAATAGTATATTCCATGCATTCCCTGCCACCCCCAATTCCCTAGGTAAATGTTGAACAAATAAATATGTTAAGGTTTTCATTTAAATGGAGGTGTACCCCTATTGTAAAGTGTTACAGTGTTTTCTACTAAATACAATGCCTTGCTTTTTGCACCAAACAGGCTAAGAGATGTATTTCCTGTAGACTTTTGTGTCCTTTGAAATGCTCCATTCATCTGTGATGCTTATCAGATACAGATGAGTGAAGGATCGGTCAAACACTGACAAGGACTTCAAGGGACCTCATCAGTCATGTGGTTGGTAACAACTACTTCCGAGATGCTAGATTTTTTGGAGGAAAAAAACACATTTGTAAGCTTAACAGGTATATTGTAGCCTAATAGAAAATAGTTACGCTTTTCAAGACGCTTCAGATCGGCCCAAGAGACTTTGACACGTCACCACAAAGCCACAGACAAGAGAAGATGAACCAGGATAGTCATGCATTACTGACAGTGGACAAAGTAGCGCTGAAGTGGAAATGCCACATTTCATGAGGCGAGTGCTGCTTTCAAAGCCAATGGAAAACTGAAGACGTGTTAAAATAAGTGAGTAAGGGGCATTCAAGTCTCCCCTCCCAGATGTTTGTGGAAAGATTAGAATGGCGAGGTGCTCTGTCATAACTAAGTAACAGACCTTTGAACAGGAGGCGGCTTGTAGCAGCTCCGACTGAGCTCAGCTGTTATTGCGCTTCTTGGACTGCTCCTGTCCGTCGTGCATCTTACGTGTTGTTGTAGACTTTGCATGTCTTTATTGTAAAAACGTGCAGTTTAATCAGGTGTTGACCAGCTAGACAAGCCGTGCTACAAAAAAAAAAAAAAAAACGTCTGCTCACACACTGGAAACAACTCTGTGGGTCATGGGTATTTATTGATGACATCTGTTGTAGGTTAGAGGGCCGCAGAATGTACAAGTACATATGGAAGTCTCTTTTCACAGCACACTGCAAATGGTCAGTGTGTGTGTGTGTGTGTGTGTGTGTGTGTGTGTGCGTGTGTGTACGTGTACGCAACCGAGCGACATCAATTGATATTCATCAGGAGACATTTTGTGTTTTTCTCCGCTTCTCAGTAGCTCTCTGCAGGCACTGTTTTCCCTCCTGCACATTCTTATTGCTTTAGTTTATTACAGCAGCATGGCTGGTGAGGTCATTCATGGCCAACCATGGTGGGATGACAAACTCATTTAAAACGACCCAGCTTCAACACTTTTAGGATTACATCACTTGTGCCTTCCTCCGTCAACCGCACTGTCTGAAATACAATGAAGTCATTTGTTGATGGACAGATGGATAGATAAATATTATTGTGGTTAGCTTATTTTTACACTTGCACAACAATTACTAAACGTTGAGGCCAGTAGCGGTTCTAGCTTCAATGGCACCCTCAAGGGCATCAAAGTTGGGGTGGTTCTGCCATTCAAATAGGTATAAAAAAAGATGTCATGAATGTTAATATAAAATTCTATAGCTGTGAAAGTTTGATAACAAGGTTGCTTAAATTAAATTCAAAACGTCTAACTACTAGACACTCACTCCCTCATTCGTTCGTTTCACCTGGATAGCGGCAAACCTGACATCGAACACTTGACTCAACACAGACATCATAAAGTCATCAAAGCTCACCTTTAAGCATTCACAAACAGAGTACTGACATTTTGGAACAAAGATGAGCTGATAGAAGAAAGATACAAATGTGATACAACGATTTGTGGCTGAGCCCCAATATAGGAGAACATTATGTACAAGTTTCACCTTTGCATCTCATTGCACATAACTGTGGTACATTCAGAGACCTTCGATTAAAGTTAGAAACAGAGCGTCACTAGTTTTTAAAGACAGGAGGAGACTTAACTGCCATGAGATACACTAATATTAATATAATCATAGTAATACTGACATATTATCTTGATTTGTGTTATCCACAAATGACAATCCTATGTGTATCAGCTAATCTAAAAGGAAAACTTGACATATTTATAATAATATTTAAAGGACTAATGACAGGATATAATTATTTAAATTCATTTTCTGGCCACTTTAAGAAAAGTTACATATACTTTTACATTTTTTTCTTTTTTTAACAAAATGTAATTATTTAGGCGGTTTTATTGAGATATTTTATAGATATGTTAAAAAAAAAATATTTAAAAAAAAAGCTGGTTTCAACCAAATCCATTCAATAATTAGTTTTTTTAGTGCATGTAAACAACCAAGTGTGTGTGTACCTGTATAGGTTGGCTTTTTAGGAGCCCAGAATTTGGTGCTATATGCCTGCCCAATCTAAATTGAATTTTATGCAATATCTGTTTATGTAAATTGCATTTTTAACTTCAAATTAACCTGAGAGTAGAGTTCCATTGGTGAGCTAATTTCCTAAATGTGAGCAGTGTGACTTCAAAAGCTTTGAACACATTCAGTATACATAGTTTGACCAATGAGCAAATAGCCTAGGCCAGTGCCAATCAACTAGAGGCCCGCTGGCAAAATCTGGCCCAGGAATGACTCAGACCGGCTGATGAGTTCAGTTAAAAAAACTTGGGATAGACTAACATTTTTGCTGCAGATTCATTAAAATACTAAAGTGCTGTCATATACTAGATCATTTTTGACAAGCTTTTTGTAGTAATTCCTTAAAAAATGCAGAACTCTCCTGTTGCATACGTAGAAAGGATATATTTTCTGAATATTTTAACTCCGACAAAATAATCAGACACAAATCAAATGTTCACTGCAGAGGACACTGTTTTTTTAGGAATATACAAAATAAGAATTTAAATGAAGGGAGAAGTCGGTCCCGGTCGTTAGCTTTCTGGAAATCCTTACATCCATCCATTTTAACCCTGGACAAGTCGCCACCTCATCACAGGGCCAACACAGATAGACAGACAACATTCACACTCACATTCACACACTAGGCCAGGGCCAATTTAGTGTTGCCAATCAACCTATCCCCAGGTGCATGTCTTTGGAGGTGGGAGGAAGCTGGAGTACCCAGAGGGAACCCACGCAGTGACGGGGAGAACATGAAGTGAAGTGAAGTGAATTATATTTGTATAGCGCTTTTCTCTAGTGACTCAAAGTGCTTTTACATATAGTGAAACCCATTATCTAAGTTACATTTGAACCAGAGTGGCACTGGGAGCAGGTGGGTAAAGTGTTTGCCCAAGGACACAACGGAAAAGACTAGGATGGCGGAAGCGGGGATCGAACCTGAAACCCTCAAGTTGCTGGCACCGCCACTCTACCTCTCAAAACCTTCTTATTGTGAGGCATGAGCACTAACCACTGTCTCACCGTGCTGCACTTTCTGAAAAATGATAAAGCTAAGACTATTGAAGGTGCTGTTTGCAACTTCCTCAGAGTAACATTTCTTAAAGCAAAAAATATAACAAGAAAACAACTAACTAGCTTATGTTACTGTGAGTGGTTTAACAGAACTAATTTGTTTGACAAGTTGCTATGTTTTTCACAATTACAAAGTTTATCTAAAAACAATTTTCACCGGCCCACATAAAATAATTGGTTTACGGCGGTCACTCACCCGGTCTCGTCAACACCTACGTGCAGTCAGTGTGCACACATACAAAAGTGAATTATATTTATATAGCGCTTTTTTTTCTTGTGACTCAGAGCTTTACATAGTGGAACCTAAAAGTCTAAGTTACCATTAAACCAGTGTGGGTTTCACTGGGAGCAGGTGGGTAAAGTGTCTTGCCCAAGGACACAATGGCAGTGACTCGAATGGCGGAAGCGGTGATCGAACCTGGCCACTCTACCAAACGAGATATATAGCCCAAAAGCAGTCCAAGATTGGTAGTCATGATGTTGTTATGATAGAATATACGTTCAATGACTGCTAACGCTACCTATCCAAAGTGCTATTATTAGCTAACAATACCTAAAGCTAATGTGCGTGCATGTGTTACGTACATACGTAATTACGCCAGTACGTACGAGAAGCCGTAAGCGGGCAAGATATACTGTTTAAAATACTTTGAAAAGTTAGCGTCCTCCAGGCATTTTGCAGCAAACAGCCCCTTCAATTGTATACTGTTCCTTTGACAGGTTAATTCTAGAAGTGGATTTTTATTTTTACTATTCTTATTAATTAAAATTGGTCGAGAATCCAAATACATTGCAGGTCAACCAGCATTCTAGATTAAATTGTGTGGATTTTTTTGTATCTGAACAATCTACAGTACAAGATTGCAGCATAGTTATGGTTATGGTTTTGTTTTATTTTGCACATACATACATTTACAATATGGTACAAGCCATTTTTCACAACATGTCCGAAAAGGAGTAGGAAGAAGCTGATCTTAATTAAATACAGCCAATTTTACATGTTATAGCAATTTCTTACACATTTGTTTGTTCACTTTCTGTGCTAAATTTGTAACATCAATCAATAAATATGTTCTGTGAATTATTAGTTAAGTTATGACTCATATAATGACAATAAATATCACATTTTCATAGGGTTCAAGGTGTTAATTAAGATTTTTCTTCCTTCCTTTTGAACAGTTTTTCTTTTTGATTGATCATAACTTATTTTCTCACCTTCCAAAGTTGTTTGGTTTGGATCCAAAATTTGCTTTGTTTTTTTAAATTTAAAAAAACAAAAAAACAAAAATGTACTTACTTTTTTTAGAGTTTTGAAGGGTAATCTAGCAGCACAACTGTGTGTGTTCAACCTGGTGAAGGTTCCCCGCTGTTATTGAACTTGTGACCTCATCCCTGAGGGACATGTTCAGACAAAGATAGAGGGCAGCAGAGAGATTTAGACATGCTTATGGAACCTGTGTGGTCTCAAGATATGCACTGTGCAGTCCAACACACACACACACACACACACACACACACACACACACACACACACACACACACACACACACACACACACACACACACACACACACACACACACACACACACACACACACACGTGTGCGCGAACACACACGCATCCAGGCCTTGGCTGAAACTTAGGCCTGATTCATAGTCACTGTTCTCAAGGAGAATACCCAGCAGTGTTGTACCCAGCTCGTAGAAAGCTGGAAGCACACGGGATAAAGCTGTCCAAATAGCCAAACCCCAAATGATAGAAAATGACATTTTGAAAAGGGAATTGGGGCCCAAATATGTGTATCGTTAACACTATTCAAATTATAAATTGTGGCAAAGCATTAAGCCACATTTAACGGCTGGAACTATTCCTCATAAAAAAAAATTTTTTTTTCACATATTGGAAATGTATGTTGACGTCTTGCTTTCAACACATACCTCATAGCACATGTATTTTCACTTAACTTACTGTATTTACAAAACAAAATGTATATTTCCGTCCAGCGGATACGATGGAACCTCGAATTAAGAACCCATTCTTGTAAGATTTTTTTTTGATTTACTGTGCAAATCACGGACCAAATAAAAATATGCTTTGTTGTACAAACCTTTTATCCACCCATTGTGTGCCTCGCAATGCAACCATTTTGTGCCTGGCAGCACATCCATTGTAGGTGGGCTGATCGAGCTCCAATGTTCATTGCTTGTAGGTGTTGTAGGCCTTAGCTACTGTGCTCAGTGATACCTTGTCTACTTTATCTTTGTTTTCTATTAAGCCTTTATATCATTTCTTTGTAGTTTTGCTAGTTCAATATGACTCCAAAGAAAGCAATGGCCAAGCGTGTTTAAAACATTCAGGAAGTATCCACTGTGTTCTGCTGCACGCCAAGAAGATTAAAGGTCAAGTGGATTGTACATATTTATTTCTAATCATTGTAGCGACCTGGCTGTCAAAGTTAAGAAGATTTGTCATTTAAAACAGTGAGTGCACCACAGGGTTAGTGAGAGTGTGTGTGCGTTTAGAGGCCTACTGAAATTAAATGTTTTTATTCAAACGGGGATAGCAGATCCATTCTATGTGTCATACTTGATCATTTCGCGATATTGCCATATTTTTGCTGAAAGGATTTAGTGGAGAACTTCGACGATAAAGTTCGCAACTTTTGGTCGCTGATAAAAAAAAAAAGTCTTGCCTGTACCGGAAGTAGCGTGACGTCACAGGTTGAAAGGCTCCTCACATTTCCCCATTTTTTACACCAGCAGCGAGAGCGATTCGGACCGAGAAAGCGACGATTACCCCATTAATTTGAGCGAGGATAAAAGATTTGTGGATGAGGAACGTGAGAGTGAAGTACTAGAGTGCAGTGCAGGACGTATCTTTTTTCGCTCTGATCGTAACTTAGGTACAAGGGCTCATTGGATTCCACACTTTCTCCTTTTTCTATTGTGGATCACGGATTTGTATTTTAAACCACCTCGGATACTATATCCTCTTGAAAATTAGAGTTGAGAACGCGAAATGGACATTCACAGTGACTTTTATCTCCACGACAATACATCAGCGAAGCACTTTAGCTACGGAGCTAACGTGATAGCATTGGGCTTAATTGCAGATCGAAAAACAAAATAAATAAACCCCTGACTGGAAGGATAGACAGATAATCAACAATACTATTAAACCCTGGACATGTAACTATACGGTTAATGCTTTCCAGCCTGGCGAAGCTTAACAATGCTGTTGCTAACGACGCCATTGAAGCTAACTTAGCTACGAGACCTCACAGAGCTGTGCTAAAAACATTAGCGCTCCACCTACGCCAGCCCTCATCTGCTCATCAACACCCGTGCTCACCTGCGTTCCAGCGATCGACGGAGCGACGAAGGACTTCACCCGATCATCGATGCGGTCTGCGGCTAGCGTCGGATAGCGCGTCTGCTATCCAAGTCGAAGTCCTCCTGGTTGTGTTGCTGCAGCCAGCCGCTAATACACCGATCCCACCTAAATCTTTCTTCTTTGCAGTCTTCATTGTTCATTAAACAAATTGCAAAAGATTCACCAACACAAATGTCCAGAATACTGCGGAATTTTGCGATGAAAAAAGAGCTTTTTGTATTGGATACAATGTGTCCTAATACTTCCGTATCAACCATAGACGTCACGCGCATACGTCATCATACATAGACGTTTTCAACCGGAAGTTTCGCGGGCAATTTAAAATTGCACTTTATAAGTTAACCCGGCCGTATTGGCATGTGTTGCAATGTTAAGATTTCATCATTGATATATAAACTATCAGACTGTGTGGTCGGTAGTAGTGGGTTTCAGTAGGCCTTTAAGGCAGGTACAAATGAGGACAGCTTAGCTTGTTGTTGTTGTTTTGGCTTTGTTATTAAATAAATAGTTGTGTTTGTTTGATGAACAGTACTGCATACTGTATGTGTTCAAAGTTAACAAACATTTACTAAAATATGGACTTTTGTCGAGGCTAAAGCCCATTTTTCATGTTTACATTGTTTATTTTGGATAAAGTTGCTTCCATATACAATTGAACCTTGAGTTACAAACACCTCTATTTTTTTAATTTAATTAAATTTTTTATTTTAATGTATTATTTTTTCGGTCAGTGGTCAATAAAATAAAGAAAAACTATTTTACATCTATGAATTGACAATGTTACAGACCGAAAGGGTTTAGGCTGAAGTTAAACACTTACAGTATCTTGCCTAACCCTATTAACAAACTTAAATACAAGATGTAGTATAACCAGGAGACGTACACAGCATAAACACTGTTCAAATATATACACAGTAAAGACATAGACCAACAGTTGTGAAATATCCCTGTACACGTGTTGGTTAAACATTTGTACTAATACTACACTATCTACAAACACTTATACTTCCATTATTAGTTATGTCCCACATTTAGTTGTGTAATTAACATTGATTATAGTATTAACTACTGGTGTTTATTCAAGAACAATATATTTGTTTAAGACATTGGCCTTAAAGGTTTTTTTAAACGTGTGAATGGAACTGGAACATTTTGAGGCATCATCCAAGCTGTTCCACAAATGAACCCTCTTAACAGAAACACATTTACTTTTTAAAATAGTTCTCATTTTTGCTTTCTGAAAGACAGATGAACCTCTTAGGTCATAGGGCAGTGGTTCTTAACCTTGTTGGAGGCACCGAACCCCACCAGTTTCATATGCTCATTCACCGAACCCTTCTTTAGTGAAAAATAAAAACAATTTTTTTTTCAAATTCAAGACAAAGTTATATGTTTTTGGTAACACTTTAGTATGGGGAACATATTCTAAATAACAAAGACTTAATTTAGAGTTATTTGGTTAGGGTTCGGGCTAGGGTTAGAGGGTTAGGGTTATAATAAGGCCATGCCGAGTAAGGCATTAATAAGTACTTAATAATGACTAGTTAAGAGCCAATATGTTACTAATTTGCATGTTGATAAGCAACTAATTAATGGTGAATATGTTCCCCATAATAAAGTGTTACCATGTTTTTTTTACTGGTGCACAAAATGAACCGTGCATGAACATCACCTTGTTCAAACAACAAAACCAACACAGTGCATAAACTCACAACAAATTACACACCTGCAAATCAGTCAAATGTTGGCGTATCCGTAATACGCCGATAGGGAGAAGTGTGTATTTACACGATGAGTCGGGTGTGCTTTGACCTCCGCCGAACCCCTGAGGCCGACTCACCGAACCCCTAGGGTTCGATCGAACCCAGGTTAAGAACCACTGTCATAGGGACTCTCCCTGTATTTAAACCTTTTCGGTTTACGAACCTTTACATCACGCCAAATATGCCTCTGTGTGCAAACCATATCTCGGCGTACCAATGTTAATTTTGTTGACTAAACATGTTTGTCTTCATTTTTATAAACACCTTATTTCCCCTTGATGTAATTAGGACAATAACACATTTTAAAAAAAATGCACTATAACTAAAACGAAGACGAAATGAATTGACAATTTACTCAACTAAATAAAACTACACAAAAAAGGTTGACAGAGATGAAATCCTATCATATTTATTTTTGTCTTTAAGCGAGTGGGATAAAATATCCAAACACAGTGGCATGTGGGAGAGGGTATGAAAGGTATCCAATCGGAACTAGCGTTTTTGTAAGGCACACAGTTTTGATTCAGTACAATAAATCAATACAATATGTCTTCTACACCAGAAAGAAAGTGAAGGGAAGACATATGAACGCGCTTCACTTTTGCCACGATAAATAACAAAACAACATTTTAACGTTGTGGCTCGATTTTCTTTGTCAAAAATACAACAGACTTGAAGCGTCATGATCTGTAGACAAACCATCAGGACAAATGACGCAACAGTAAGTGGGCCAAAGGTAATATTTGGAAATGACTCACACTGTACTGAATTACTGTTACTATTAAAGACAATAGCGCAGGATCAAGCTTACTACACCAAGTAGATGTCCAAAAATAAATACTGACTCATAAACAAACAATTTTTGTAGTAGACCATGATGCCGCCATCAGTTGAGCGGAGCTTACCCGCCAATACGTATACCTGTACAGTGCACTTTGATCCATGTTCAGATGATATTCTGCTCAGCTATTAATTGCACAATTTGACAACCTAAAAGAACAAATTTGTCATTTTTCAAGCTAACACACAAAGAAGGACAGCTATGTGAGACATATATATATATATATATATATATATATATATATATATATATATATATATATATATATATATATATATATATATATATATATATATCCATCCATTTTCTACCGCTTATTCCCTTCGGGAATATATATATATATATATATATATATATATATATATATATATATATATATATATATATATATATATATATATATATATATATATATATATATATATATATATATATAGAGCTAGTGTCTTCAAAGTGTGCAATTTTTTTCTTAAAATAGTGTATGGATTTTCGTTGAGGCTACAACCAAATATTAATGTTTACATTGATTCTTATGAGGAACTCTGCTTCACTATACGACGTTTTCGGTTTATGAACGATGTTGAAGAACCAATCAAATTTGTACATCGCGGTTCCACTCTACCGACTTTTCTTGTTCAAAATCCAATTAAGTTATTACATCGAGGTTCCACTGTAGTTGTGCACTGTGACCCAACACCTTCGTCACTTATTGTTGGGTACAGTTCCTCAATAAGAAACAAATATTTGACATAACTTAGAAGCGTGTTACAAAATTTCTAGCTTCTTTTCGACTTGTTAGAAAAACTTAAAGAGGTTTTCCAGTGAGACTGATTGAATTCCTGCTTGTGGTAGTTTTTATTTTTTTCTAAACGCTCTGGATCTTTTTTTGTGTTGGAAATGAGAATGGTGATATCCTCAAGAGGACCGTGCTGCCTAAGAACTTAATACAAGTCATATCTGCGGCGGCAACTGCTCACGGAGCACCACCAACAAGGAAAAGTTCCTGGTCATTTTTTACAAGTAGGACCACGCCCTGAGTCTTAGCAGATATTTACAGAGGTGGGACCAAGTCATTGCTTTGCAAGTCACAAGTAAGTCTCAAGTCTTTGCCCTCAAGTCTCGAGTCAAGTCCCGAGTCAAGACAGGCAAGTCCCGAGTCAAGTCCAAAGTCAAGACTAGAAAGTCTCAAGTCAAGTCCCAAGTCCTGCATTTTGAGTTTCGAGTCCTTTCAAGTCCTTTTAACCACAGACTAATATTTTTACACAGATTGTGTATGCTTTTAAAACGCTGTATTTATTTATTAAAACAAGTGCATTTGAAATTGCAGGAAAAAAAATAGTGCTGACATTGCAATTCATAATAGCACTATTAACCAGTCATTTTAATAGTTTAAACAATTTTAAACATTTAACTCATTCCTTTACAGAATAAACACATTTGCAAAAACAAACATTAACATACTATTGGTTGTATTTTATGAAAATAACATTACCACAAAGTTGAGAAGGAGCAAAGATCTTCAATATTTGTATGTGAGAATCACAAAGAAATCTTCTGGGGGAGGATGACACCCCTACAGGGGTTTGGTTTACAAACTTTCAGCCCCACCTAAAACAAAATTCACCAGCCGCCACTGATTATGATGCATTCTCATTTTAGGCAAAGTATAAGACAATACTTTCTTAACAGTATAATTGTAACCAGGAATAAGTCTTCAAGTAACAATATTCAAATACTAACATTGTTGGGTAAGACAGCATTTGGTTTTATTCTGAATCCAGTGAAACAGATTGGTGGTTTTAGCTGATATAAAGACTTTCAGGTGTTTATATATGTTTAAGTATTTGGCAGACGCTTTTATCCAAAGCGACATACATAAAAAATAGATATAAAACAATCACTGTAAACATTATCATTTAAGGGAAGAATGTAATACAAAATATCAATACAAAGTGTCAAGACAGAATAAACTCTCTGCTGCTGCAGCAACAGAGTTACAGTCTATAGGTCCCTAAAATATATAGATATCTAATGTATTCATACATTGTTTATGTAGGATAAACGCATGTATATATAATCTAATCATATTGTTTCTTCAATTTAAAAATAGCTGACCGTTTTTTTCCCCCTTCTCTGGGATTATATTCCCAGTTTTGATCTCGGACGTCTGGTCACTTATAGCGTATAAGAATATTATATTACTGTTAAGCAAACTATGAATAATAAAAACGCCAAAACATGTGTCCGTTATCATAGCTACACGTATGACAAAAAAAACGCGTGAAAATCAGTGGTATTCAGTGAGGTAAGATTAATTAAATTTGCTGACAGTTCATTGCTCCTGCCAAATGAATTGCACTGAGTGGAGCGGATCACCACTCCAAGATGGCGGCTCTGCGTCTCGTCTGCGCCAGTAGGCAGTAGCGCTCAATGCTGCGTACCCTTATAAGATGTCTATGGTTATAACGTTAGCAGTGAGTTTACAGCCTCACTGATTTAACTACACAGCAAATAAAAGTCATGTTACTTAGCCAATAAACGTTATCTTACATTCAAAACTTACCCTTCTTTGTGCAACTTCAAATGTCGAACGAAGTTGGAAGTTGTTGCGTCTCCGTCTGTAATATTCGAACTGCGTGATTTGCATATGGCAATTCGTTTTTTGTTGACCAAGTCGTAGTTTTTATACCCGAACGAAACCAACTTTGGCATAATTGTTTCTCACTGCCGCATTGTTTGACAACTCATGTTCGGTGGTTGTCCTGCAATTGGATTGGATGAGAGCTGTGGGATGAAAATAACGTAGATTTAATTTGATTGGCTGTTGTACTGACAGCACACACGCTGACAAGCAGCACACACGCTTATAGACACAGACGTATAAAATGAAAGATACGGAGCGCTCCCAAATAACTTTTTAAGGTTTGGGTTTTGGGGAAAGTAGCAAGTCATGTCAAGTCAAAAGCCTCAAGTCCAAGTGAAGTCACAAGTCATTGATGTTAAAGTCTAAGTCGAGTTGCAAGTCTCTTTACATTTTGTCAAGTCGAGTCTAAAGTCATCAAATTCATGACTCGAGTCTGACTCGAGTCCAAGTCATGTGACTCGAGTCCACACCTCTGGATATTTATGTCTTATGAAAAACAGCTTTGCAGTTTCACCAACAAGAGAAAGAGCTCGGCATCTTTCTCCTCAATGCTGAATGAAGGCAGCTGAAGCGGATTAAGCTAAATGTCCTTGGAGGAAAAAAAAATCAGCTCACTACAGAGTAGAGGAAAAAATGACAGCAGAACACTGACCACCACTATGTGTTCTCAACAGATGTGAAGATCATCTTTTTTGTTGCCGACGTGGCAAAAAAACCTAATTAGGAATTTCAATTAAGTGTGAGGTTGTCGTTAAAATTAGGCAGAACACCACCGTATTGGTGTTGTTTGGAATAAAAATGCTCTCAACGGCACAAACATTGTACAAGTTTTGCCATGCTGTGGTTCCCCCACTCTGCTGGTAGTACTTAAGTAAAGGACTTCTTACCTGCACGCCGCCTGCCATCTCTGTATCTTGGGGTCACGCCTCCAGCTGTCACGCCTAAATGCACCACTAAGTTTTGAATTACTCTTGAAGGGGAACTGCACTTTTTTGGGAATTTTACCTATCGTTCACAGCCATTACGGGAGACAAGAAGACAAAAGGTTGTTTTTTTTGCATTCAAACATGTAAAAATCGGCTCGTTCTAGGTGGCTAGCAATGCAGCTAATATGAGCAATCAATTCTGCCTTTAAATCACTTTAAAAATGCGTTCAAAAACAGTCAACAATACTTAATTTAAGTTCCGTAACCTGTATAATAACCAAGTGTTTCCTGTTGATTTTGGGGAAGCAATCCATTTATGTCGAAATAGCTTGTTCCACATTTGCAGCTTCGAGTGACTTTTACCTCATTCTCTCGGCTTCCGTCTGCTCCAAAGTTTCACCCTCTTCTTTGTGCTCGCTTCTAGAAGCAGCAGTTCATCCTCTGTATATTTAGCTTTTGAATCCTCATTTGCCCCAAAATAGTCATCTTTGTTGTCCGTTACCAAGTCTGCCATGATAAGAACACACTCGCGTGTTTTATTCCGGAAGTAGGAACACAAGTTGTTGCCAGAAGTCGGATGTGCGCTGCTTTGGAAACAGAAATCAATGCGTGGAAGAAAGAAATCTCGGAAATGATTAGAATAACCAAAATACGGTAAATATTGAACATATTGCATATTGTTATGAACGTGTCTGTAAACAAAACGTTGGAGTGTGTTGAAGTAGTTTTAGAGGGCTTTGAAGGCTACAATGGTGACTTCCATTAGACACATCTTTCAAACGCTTTTTATGAGCTTTAAAATCCAAAAATAAAAAGACATGTGTGTTCTTCACTTCTCAATCGCTAGATTTAGATTGTAGCTAACTAGCTATTAGGCAGAAAGTTATCAATCAATCAATCAATGTTTATTTATATAGCCCTAAATCACAAGTGTCTCAAAGGGCTGCACAAGCCACAAGGACATCCTCGGTACAGAGCCCACATAAGGGCAAGGAAAAACTCACCCCAGTGGGACGTCGATGTGAATGACTATGAGAAACCTTGGAGAGGACCGCACATGTGGGTAACCCCCACTCTAGGGGAGACCGAAAGCAATGGATGGAAAGTTAGAAAGACAAAACATTGTTTTTCCAATCATGAGAAGAAAGAAAGTGAGTGTGAAGTGCTGAAAAGATGAAGACAAAGTGGATGATCGAGGTGTGCCTGTAGCTGGCTTGGTAGAACGGTATTAGCATAGCACTGCTACAACTTCCACCATCAAAAAACAGCTTTAAAATATGTACATTTAGCCATGAAAATATGGAGATGCTGCTGATGGTGTGTTTGACAGAGTACAACCTTGCAAGAGATATCATAGAAGTCTGGTTCTACAGTGGGTAAACATTGTACTATATTATTTACTTTATAAAACTACTGTAGTTGTTTTTGATACAATATTTTATTTCTTATTATTTTTATTTAAAAAGGATATTACATTTTAAAATGGTGGTGTTTTTAAGCGTCCATCGTGGATTCATTTGATTTAAATTCATTTCAATGGGGAAGACTGATTTGAGTATTTTGATTACGAGTTTCGTCACAGAACCAAGCCGTGGTACCACTTTAGTTACTATAATGTATGTGTTTGGTTGACAGTTAAGCATGTTTAATAACATGCTCATACAGTTAACCGTTTTTGGCCACTCAAATACTTGAAAAAGTTTTTTGTTTATTTTTAATTCTCAACTATTTTTACATTATATTCCTATCAAGCATACACCAAAATGCATTTTTATTTCAAAGTATTTTATCATCACTTTACTGATGGGCTGAGTTAAATGACAGGATTGTGTTGCGTTGCAGTAAAGTGAGCAGGGTACTTTTTGACCAAACTTTTTTTATTTCCTTTGCAACAAATGTCTGAAAATCAGAAGGTTTCCATCTGCTTGCAGCTGATGACTAGTGGAAATTGGTGTATTGTCTAAAAGTCAAGGTCTGGTTTATTATTGAAATTACAAGTTTAGACATTTTTTGTGCAAGGAATTACATAAGATCATACATTATGTTATTTTCACCATAAAAACCAATGATACATAGAAACACCTTCCTGCTTTCACTTTTTTTTTTCTTTTTGCACATGTGAGTGTGGATAGCGTTCATGGATTTTTTTTTCCTTTACCACCCAAGTGGATGTCTCCTACTTTGGTATTCCTCCCTCCACTGCTTCTAGTCAATGTGCCCCTATGTAGGAAAGCCCTGCACAATCAGCTGGACCGCAGCCTAGTCAGATTAGATGAGATTGGAAAATGCACATTTTGGCACTTTTGCAGCACTTCGGGAAAATAATGCTGATCATATTGAGAATAAAATGTTTTTTTGTTTTTTTTATTGACATGTATATGTTATATATTGCTTCACAAAACAACATAAATGATGACAATCACCTACTTTCTCACTATGCAGAGGTAACTGGAATGTTTTAAAATAGGAGTCAGTCACTCAGAACTCTTTAGCAGAACATTCTTCAAGGTAGTGCAAATGACTTTTATTAAAACACAAATGATTATTTTAGCTATGTTCATGTAAACCAATGGAAAATGTAAGTCATGATAATGTGCTGAAAAATGGACCCTATTTTACTTTTTTTAAATTTTACAGTGCAGCACAGCGCAACTACAGTGCTGCATTTTTCGGACTATAGGGCACACCGGATTATAAGGCACACTGCCGATGAGCGGATCTATTCAGGTCTATTTTCATACAAAAGGCGCACCGGATTATAAGGCGCATTAAAGGGGTCATTTTAAACACTTCCTTGTGGTCTACATAACATATAATGGTGGTTCTTTGGTCAAAATGTTGCATAGATTATGTTTTACAGATAATTTTCAAGTCGCTTTCCGACGGTCACTTCAGGATACGCCGTTTTGTGGGCGGTCTTATTTACGTGGCTCACCTTCGACAGCGTCTCCTCCCCGTCATGTTTGTTGCACGGGTGTGTAGTGTGCAAGGACAAAAGTGGAAGAAGTGTCAAAAGATGAAGCTAACTGTTTTAATGACATTCAGACTTTACTTTAATCAATAATTGAGCAGCATCTCCTCATCCGTGGATCACTAGTGCAACAACGTGTCCCGTGAAAAACCGTCTGACCGGAACTCTCTAATAACTAAAGTTCCGTGGGTGAATATGTAAACCCTTATCTTAGCTTATCGACTACGGCGTCGGCACGTACTACAATGGCGGGCCCACATTTTCAGGACTTATGCAGATCCCAAATACACATCAGTAGGTTGGTTTTGCATAATATTGCGAGACAAAACATCACATAATATGTCTGCTAATTGGTGCCATTTTGCGGTCTTTATACACACACTATAATAATACCCAAATGTTGAATCACAGTACGTCTAACTACGATAGCCGTAATGCTCCGACAATCCATCAAGCGGTGCGGCTTCATAGCTTACCAAAGTCGTACTAAAACATTTTGACAGGTTTTTGAGCTCCGTGTGTAATGTTCTACATTCTCAATGGAACATTTAAAGTTTTGGTGTTGTTTACTGGCGTCATCTTGCAGTCTACACGTATCTCCTATGTGTGACTACAATCTACTGGTCACACTAATCATTACAACATGTACCAAATAAAATAGCTTTGAGGTCGGTTAGCACAACCAGAATTATACCGTACATTAGGCGCACCGGGTTATAAGGTGCACTGTCAATTTTTAAGAAAATGAAAGGATTTTAAGTGTGCCTTGTAGTCCAAAAAATACGGTGTATGCATGTGATATGATTTTCCTTCCACATTAGTGTTTAGGTGACTTAAAAAAACTTTGTTTATATACAGTCTATTTACAAAACCTCATGATAAATGTCCACTGGATTCTCACATGATATTGCCTACAGTAAATACAGTACATTTACAATAAAACAACAGATATTACATTTTAATCCATCTACCGAGCCTCACTAGGTAAACTTCAGGTTTTTTTATTTCAGAAAGAAAGGTATGCCAAATTCAGAGTTAGTTGCCATAGTAACTTACTCGCTGGCGTTTTTTTTTTTTGTTTTTTTTAACAGACCCTGAGTTTTTTCCTTCCCCCTCCTGATAAACGTAAAGCAAGCTGCCCGTATTGTGCCGGATAACGCACCCCCGCCGTCCCGACATGACGTGTCTACTCATTTGTAACAAGTCGATGTTTAAACATGATTTGTCAAGACTTATGTCAAGAGGGGATTTTTATTTGGTTATAAAAGACTGCTAAGAGAAAAAAATATTTTTTGTTAGCGAAAGAGGTGGCAAAATTTCTCTTTTGATAGTGAAGGTTGCAGACCCCAGCTTTAAGCTAATAAGAACATGTGATTAAATGTTTAATCAATAAACTACTGTATTAAAACGTATGCATTGACTCTGGCAGTAATTATGTCTCTTCTCGATCCAATTTGATTTTACTTTCTTACTTTTCTATTTTTTAATAAGTGCTCATACTCACCATAAACACACATGAACACATTCGAGCTGGGTAAATGAATACGGCCTGTTCTGTCCCCAGTTGTTACGGTGTGTCATAGAATTTGCCTTTTATTGTGGTCTTAACTCAGAGTCAACATATTCAGGATTGATTGAATTAACTCAGTTGGGTTGTTCTGGAACCCGAAATTCAAAGTTTCTCGTTTTTGGGTAAACCACCTCAGACTTCAAATTAAGACCCAGGTGTACCCACCGGATCATTTATTTCTGTATTGTTGGAATTGTTAAAAATGAACAGATTGATTCATCGAATTTCCGTACATTTAAAAACCGGTAACTTTCTGTAGTGTAAAACCACGGTCGTACACTTTACATTACCTGGGAATGAGAAGTCCCCCTCATCTGCCAGTGGTGTTGATCTTCTAATCCCCCAGCTCTGAGGGTAAACACCAGGATTCTAAGATATAAAAGAGGGACACTCACAATATTTAGCTAAGTAAATCAGGCAAAAGGAAGACTACTCACCTGAGCTTTGGGAAAGGCTTTTGTGTGAGCGGACAGGTCAACAGCGTATCCATTTTCACTAGCGGATGGGAATGTGTTTGCTTAGCCTATCTCCGGTCTCAAAGAGTGTTTCATCCTAAATGACTGATACACTCATTGATCTAGCTCACATTTTCACATCCAGCGTTTAAAACCTGCTGAAACGTCCGTATGAGAAAAAACATTTCTGCTCTAAGATTGTAAACAAAACAAGCTACTAAAATTTTGAGGGGACAAAAAAGTTACCTGTTGAAGGCAGGTAGGTCATCACCTGTCACACCTGGTAAAGCTTCTCCATCAGCAGCATCTCATCGCATGCTTTATCTCTTCTTTATTTGGATAGGTTGTGCTTAAAAGGGTGTCTGAGAAACCTAAGAAGGCCCGAGACAGACAAAACATTATTTATTAGGATGCTGAAATGTGTCAAATTCATCTTAATTAACACCAGTCATAAACATGTAAAAATGCCTTCTGACCAAATGTTTAATTTAATTCAAAATCGAACACCTGCTTAAAAAACTTAATAATAAGTCCCGTTATATGGATTCCTCTTGGAGCTTTTCCGTTTTTACATAACACTATATCATATTTCAAAACAGCCATATGTGTGGGCCTGACCGTGGTAATGGAATTTAGATAAACTAAGAATTATCAGTTATAAATCAAATATTTTCATCATTTGAGCAAAAAAAACATGTTTAGAACTTTTTAAAAACAGGTTCTAACAGTAAAAGATCCCTCCAGACATGAAATAGCGCCCAGACAGTCACTTTTAGTAATAATAAAAAATAAGGCATTATCGGCCTGATTTACTAAAGGTTTGCTAGTGCATGCAGAGCTAATTTACTTCGTTTGAGTGCAGAAGTGAGCAAAATAGAAAGGGCAGTCCATTTAGTGTGTTTGTTTTCATGTATATGCAGAATATATGCTGGTTAATAAAACGCTCATAATGCTCGGAGAAGGAGATGCACATTTAGCAATTTAGTGCTCACAATGTGATTTATCAAGATGAAAACGGTTTTGCTTTTATATTTAGCACATTTGTAATGTACATGCACAATGTCACAGTTATACAATGTTAGAAACAAAGGGATCACGCTGCAAAGACTAGAGAGAATATCACAAATATGTCAGGAATTAAAATACTAGACGTATCGTCGATTCTGCAATACCATTTTATAATTTTATAGCTGCTGGATGACTTAAGGGGCTGACTAAAACAAATCAAATCGATTCCTTTTGGTGTCTGCTGGCGTTTTTTTATGGTGTTTGATTTTTCATATAGTAAATATATGATTGTACCTCTTTTATGAAAAAACTTGTTTCAATAAATATAAAATAATTTCATCACAACACCGCAGTGTCTCCCATAGCGCACCTTCAATGTGCTAAAAAAGTTTTTATTTTTTTGAGATTGTCCAGAAAAGGTTGTTGACGTTATAATTGTGTGCTGCATGTCAACAACATGACACAATGCCACATGTTGGACCGTATGATGCTATATATGTGGAAGAAAATGAGTCTCTTAATGGGCACATTCATTATAGTACACAAAAAAATTATCATTTAAAAAGGGCGTTTGCGCCACTATTGCACTTGTTATCAATTGTGCACGCAGTGTTAGTAGATCATTCACAACACGTCCAGTAATGGTACACACAATTTTATAGTTTGCACACACCGTTTAGCACTTGTTATTTGGATCTTAGTAGGTCAGGCCCATATAATACTGATATAAGGGGAAATCTCATCTTGTGACCGATATTACTGTACTGTTGATATTTAAGTTCATTTAGTCATTTTATGCTTGGAAATGCTTAGGCTAAAAAAATCTGCAGTAGAGTGAAGCCGCAAACTTTGAAGTGCAATGTGGCGAGGGACGACTGTAAAGTTACATTGACTTGTAATGCAATGAGAAGTGAACCCTTGAGCACTAAATTCCTGATTCAGAATTTTTTTTCAGAATATGCAAAACTCCAACGCCATCATAGGTGTCGTTCTTTTTTGGTCACAATTGATGCAAAAACAATGGTGGTTTTATCTACAAGCCTCACGAGACAAGGATGAGAGGGCAAAATCTTTTTTTTTTATGTAAGTGCTCATCGAGAGGGGTGTTCCATGTAAGAGGTTCAACAAAGGATGAGTCTAAAATTGAAGTCGGACTTGATTTAATCTAAGATGGGAAACTCTGAATGGCTGAATCCAGAACACTTGATCTGAGTTGGTTCGATCAATCCTGAGTATGTTGACTTGTTAAGACCACAATAAAAACACCTGCTCAATTAACACTGATTCTACGATTCACCATAGCAACTGGGGACAGATATGGAATACAATCTTATTTTAATTTAGGAGAAATCCCACTGATGAAAAACCCATGGAGACATCTGAAATTAGTTTTAATTATATTTGACATGTAAAGTCAAAGCACATGCAAAGACACTATATGACTATATGTCAGTGCTATTCAACTTGAAGAAGTTTTTTATTTTATTTTTCATTTAGGATTGTATATCTGAAAATATAAACATAAGATAAACATTACAAAAGTATAGCGTCAATTATGTATACAATAAAATAAAAGGTTTAGAGTTAATACATTCACACAACTACATATGTTTACGCATATAGAAATTTAACAACATCTACAGTGCATTAAACATTGCACACAATGCAACGGTATGTGACTCATCACAATTAAACCTAAGGTGGAGAGTTATGGCTTTCTACTGGTCAAATTTACTGCTATATGTATTAAACGAGTTCTGAT
The DNA here is from genome assembly GCF_033978785.1 of Entelurus aequoreus. Taxonomy (NCBI): domain Eukaryota; kingdom Metazoa; phylum Chordata; class Actinopteri; order Syngnathiformes; family Syngnathidae; genus Entelurus; species Entelurus aequoreus. The sequence continues at coordinate 42,981,616 of NC_084733.1, read as the reverse complement.
CGCCCAGAGCTCATTTAAAAACAACACAACCACGAATACAAAAGACAACAAACTTTGATTGATGATTGATTGACTTCACAAATTCAGCAATTTCAATACAAAACAAACTAAATATCTTAATGCACAATATCTACTTGCAAATATTTGACCAAGTTTCGTGATGAAGCTTACACTTGTGAATTTCTACCATTGTTGCTTCTTGTCTAGAACAGTGTCTGTCGCTTAAAAGGTCCGAGAGGAAGCAATGACTTGAGCCCTTGTTCGGAGCAGAGCATTCTTAATTTGTTTTCCAGTCGTTGTAAAAGTCAGATTTTCGCAATTTAATTAGATTTTTTTTAGGGTTAAATGAGTAGTCCTCTTCTGCTCACCCCACTGCTGCTTCATTGTCTAGCTGTTCCCACTTGTGGGGTGGCGGGAGTACTGCATACATAAGCAACCCTAGTTTAAACGGTTTCATCAAGCCTATTTGGGTAATTTTCAATGGGCCAAATGAAAAGCTTTGGCTGGCCAGATGTGGCCCACGGGCAGCCAGATATATTGGCCTGCTATATGTAATATGTAAAGTATGTAAATGAAAACATGAAAACATTCCTACAGACATCACACATAGGACGGTTTAGTAGGTGTGAATTGTTTTAGTTATATTGTAAAACTTACGAAAGTTGCTTGGAGTGACAAATGATGAATCCTTTCGAACAAAAAGGCTGTGGTTGGTTTAACTCCCGGTTAAAGCAACAAAACAGGAAGTACATTGTCAACCTGCAGCACCTGCAGTGAGTGAACTCGTCCAAAATATGGCGCCATAGCACAAACAATAACACAACTTTTTAGTGTCTCTGTCGGTGATTTATAAAAAGTATTTGTTGAGTACAAAACATTATGGCCGTTAGCGTAGAAAAATCCATAAATCAGCAGCATGGTTTTATAAACCGCAGAGAGGAAAAAAGTAGTGGCTTATAATCGGGAAAATACAGTACTTTATTAATTATCTCCAGACTTTCGCCAGTCATCTGAAATGATGTGACGTGCCTTAAATTTGACACCTGTGTCTTACAGCAAAAACTACCATACATCTATTCTCTACATCACACAGAATAGAGTTAAAGCAATGTAAAAAAGCCATGGAATTTATTTTTTTCTCAACTCAAACAAAACTGCTCCGTCGTCGTTATGTTTTAATTTAACATCAATCAAAAAATGGATTTGCTGACAAGACTGATTGCTGTGATGACAACATCAGACCAGATTACATTCTGATGTCACTTTCTCAAGTGGTTACAGTTTTTTGGGGAGGTGTTAAAAACCAACAACAACAAAAACAACGTTTAACATTTTGTCAAGCAGAGCAGCAGAGTGACACGAGACTAATAAAAGCCTTCTTCTGCCCCGAGGGAGTGAGAAAGTATAGGACTCTAATTACTCTGACATGACACAATGTCACCCTAATCACCCAAAATATCAGTTTGATATTACGTAACATGACAGCTAATATGCACCTTCTTGACTGATGCCCTGCCCTTTCTCTGTAAGAAAAAGTCCCTGCGACCCGTTTAAACAAAAACTGCAAACCTACATTATAAGGCTGAATCAGACCTCAGCTGCTATTAAAGCTCATTTGCAGTATCAGCCTAGTATTTGCCAAATTATACACATTCTGCTGTGCATCACAGAGATGATAAGGCCCCTCCTAGGAGATTATGCCAAATGCCTCAATTTGTGCTTTTGAGATGCACTCACAGGCGAGCTGCTCTTGTGCTTTGTGTCGTCCAAGCCGCAATGCTGCCTATTTATACGCCACTGTATCTCAGCCTCACATCGGAACACGCCGACAAAGAGTCAGCGTTCATATCCACAGATAGATCCTGAGGTCGACGATGGGGTAGAGGCGAAGGGAGGAGGGGGGAGTCCAAGCTTGGAGTTGTCGAGTCAGGACAGAACGCCAAGTTTTGTTATGTTGTAGGTCCACTGCGAGCGCGATCTCCAAGTGTGTGGCATTGTGGAGGACATCCAGATGGTTAAGATGGAATTCCCTGATTGGTATTGAGACCTCAACCTAACCGGTCCTGAAACGATCGCTATCGGTCGGCACTCCTTGAAGCACACAGCTATTCATTAAAGATGCTTATCACGGGAGGTGAGGTGAGAGAAAGGTTTTCTAGGGCAAGTCACTTGATGACTCGACATTCCGTCTATGTAAAAATGGTGGCGACTTCAGTACATTGTGATGTTAAGGAGAATAAAGGAGGATTTGAGTTGAATATTTGGGCAGCCACGCAACTATAGAGCGCACGAAAATATAAGACACCTTTAAAATTTTTGGACAAATTGTATTTTTTACATAAACAGGCTTCACACGTTCATAGGCTGCAGGCTAGAGCATAGGACAAAAATTCAGAGCCCTCATACACAAGACTCCTAAAGGGCCCCCGATCCCACCCTCAACCCAACATCTCCATCCCATACACACACTTGGGGCCTGATCTACTAAAGGGTTGCATGTATTTAAACGTGCAAACTTGATAGCGCGAGACGGCCAGGGGCGTCAACATGTGTGTGTGTCTGTGGGCTTGTGGGGTGGAGTTGATGTTGTACCGGGGGGATATATATGTAAAAAATACAATTTGTCCCAAAATTTTGAAGGTGTGGCTTATATTTACGTGCATTCTCCAGTCCGGATATTACAGTAGTTTGTTTACTTGTGTGGCTGCCCAAATGTTCAGCTCAAATCCTCCTTAGTTCTCCTAAGCAACCAAAAGCTAAAATGTTTCAGATTTTTTTACATAGAGTGGATGTCGAGTCATCAACTTGCCACAGAAAAAAAACGTTTCTTTCACCTCACTCCCTGCGATAACCATCTTTGATATATGAGTGAGTTTGTGTCCAATATTTAAGTTTGATTTCTTCCTTTTGTAAGGACGTGCTCTTCTTCACCCAACCTGACACAGAAAAGATGTGTGCGTGTATGTGTGTGTGTGTGTGTGTGTGTGTGTAGGGTGGGTTTCCTTTCCCTCCACTTGTTTTGACACTATTTAAAAACACATTATTAAAAACAACGATGTGAGACGGACTCCTCAAACTGGCACCTAATTTTTTTTTGACAAGCTATTCTTTCTGAGTTGTGCTTTATTTTAAAAACCCGTAGCGTCCAGATAACTAAAATTTCCCGAACATGAATACAAAAATAATAGTTTTAGTGTCTGTCTGTCATGGATATTTTCTTAAGCTTATTATGATATTTTGAATACTTTTTTTGATGCCCCTGTGTGTTCCCATGTGGACTTATAAATAAAGTATCTATCAATGTTCTTTCAGCATTTTCTCAAGCACAGTTTAACTTAACTCTAGTTACAATTCCTGCAATAAAACATCAGTAGAAGAGGACGCAAAATAGTTTACTAGCACCTTACCTTATTTTTCTCAGTCTTTTCTCTTAGTCTTTTTTCTTTTTTCTTTTACCTCACCTGATTGTTTTCATCCCTAACTGTCTGAATACTTTTTTGGTGCTTTTTGATCAACGTGAAACTGACTAACTGAAATGAACTGAAACCTGAAATTAGTTAGATCTAATTATTTAGGGTGATACAAATACATTGGAAACAAACTAAGTGATGACTAATAACAATAACAATAACAATAACAAAATCAACAAAATCAAATTAATAATTAAGGCTTTTCCTGTTGACGATGGCCACAGCGAGATCATTTCATAACGATTTAACTTATTGTTTACCGTTTTAGATGCAACCCCTGACAGAAGATCGAACCCACACCCTTTCCAATAAACGACAGACGTGTGCAACATTTCACCACCAGGGTTTAACACAGGGGTCTGCAACTCTTCTGCCTCATTTTTTTGGCTCCCTCAGATTTTTATTTTTTTAACCCCGGATTGAGAAAAGTTAGTATTTTTTTAAAAATGCAAGTCAAATAGACTGGAAGACTGTGTTCAGTGCAGCTTCTCGAGTGTGCAAGCCCTTGGGTAAGATAACCATTAATACTTGTCAAAAAGATGAAACATAGTTTGATTTCAAAAGGACAGATTGCTGTTTCTGTAAAACGTTTTAAAGTTCATAAGCTGTGTTACATTTGCTGGCTCTATTCTATTTTTCTTTGGTGGAAGAGGTGGAAAAATGTATCTTTTGGTAGTAAAGGTTGCAGACCCCTGGTTTAACAGAAGAGTTAGTAAATGTTGCCATTTTAATCTCTCATCGGTAGGAAAGGGCTGGTTTTAAGTTTGCTGTAAAATGTTGTATAAATATCCATGTACTGTAAAAAATAATTGACATTTAACAAAGTATGTTTTCTTTTCACGGTAATACGGGACAACGTGCCTACAGGCTTAATACAGGATGCATACTTATTTGCTCTAAATATGAGATGATCCTGATACAAACTGTATTGTTTTAGCTGCTCACAATTTAGCGAGTACAGTTCAGTCACATGTAGTGTGTAGCGCTATTATTGTTCAGGCTGGATGTGTGTGACTGGTGGGAAAAAGAAAGCTCTTAAAAGTTGACAGTGGCTGTGTTTAAACGTGACGAGAATCTTGAGTTCCTACCTGTTGAGTTTGAACCACATTTCACCAGAACCTCAGTTACAGGAGTTTACCATTTGGAGCTCTATAATACTCACATATTTGTGATGAAAAATGTTATTCTCCTCTTGCATCCTACACTGATAGTAGCTCTTGCTGTGTTGATCACATACATTCGGTGTCAGTGAATAAAACGTTGACACCTCAATAAAAATAAAAATACATTTTCTTGCCTTCACCTTTTCTCCGCTCCACTTGGGTAACTCTGCTTCATATTAAAAATGTAAAACTTAAAAAACCCCATAACCGCTCCAACAGGTTTGTTTTGGTCTGTCTTCCGCAATCAAGTCTGCACATGTGCAGCAGCATGGGATAGTCCACTGCGTGAGAAGGGACAAGGGAGCTGTCGAAAATGGTAACACTGTAATTGATTAAGCATTTTAATGAGTGCTGCCAAAGTATAAACACTTTTTAATCACACTTTAGGATTCAGATTAATTGCAAATCATCACAGTAAATTATGTGCTTACATAATTTAAATTAACCTAAAAAAAGCCACATCAATATTTTGACACAAATCAATTTTATTGTCAGAATGTCTTACACCAGTGATTCTCAAACTAGTATTATGCCAAATAAGTCTGTAAATATATGGAGTATCATTGTTGATGATGTTTTTGTATTGTGTGTAATGTTACCGTGGCCAAAAATATTAAATATACTTAAATATTAAATGTAACTTCTGCCCTGTTTTTGATGAATACTTAGGCCTACTATGGCGATGGCGATGCTGCGGCTCTGCTAACGCTCTTGGGAGTGTAGAGCGATTTGGCAAAAAACACCCGTCATTTCTGTCAATTTCATGGCTGGCTCAAAGCGTGAACACTGTGATCACATACGACCGACAGATGATTCTGGATGTGGATACATCGGGTCGTTATAGACTGAAAGATGCATGTACGGTGGACCTCCTCGCTAGCATGGGAATACTTCGTGGGCTACACCGAGCGGCCTTTGTAGCAGCGGAGTCAAGTGCTAGCGGTGACCGCCAATGGAGACGACATAGGCGGTGCGAGCGGAAGCAGAAGCGGGGATGCCGAGCTGGGCTAACAACAAAGAGAAAAGCTAACCAAAGAAACGTGGAGTCTCCGGGTAAGAAGCCATTTAAACTAGAACTAGCCGGCGTCAGGCTGGATAATCCCTGCACACATAGCAATTCTCTTAGAATAAAACACAACTCACATAATGTTTTTTCTTTTGTGACCGTGTCAGAGGCAGACATACATTGTACTGAGGTAGCTAACTATGATGCGTTCAGTTTATCGCAACATCAAGCAAACAATCTGAATATCCCCGTCGTATCAATTCCTAGATATGGTCGAAACTATTTAAAGTGCAATACGCATAATGAACGCAACATTATTAATATTGCTACTTCAGATAATTTCAACAAACAATCCTCAAAACAGCCCACTACCTATAATATGGGCTTTTTAAACATAAGATCATTATCTTCCAAAACGTTATTAGTTAATGAAGTCATTAGAGACAACAAACTTGACGTCGTTGGTCTCGCCGAGACCTGGCTCAAACCAGACGATTTTTTTGCGCTAAATGAAGCATCTCCTCCTGGCTATACCAATACACATGATGCCAGACCTCTTAAAAGTAATAATACACAAATAATAAATGAACCCACGCATCGCAACGGTAATACGATAGATCTAGTGCTTGTCAGGGGTGTCACCACCTCTAAAGTTACGATACTCCCGTACACTAAAGTAATGTCCGACCATTACCTTATAAAATTCGAAGTTCTGACTCATTGTCAACAAACTAATAATAATAATAATAACTACTATAGCACCCGCAACATTAATGCTAACACAACGACGACTCTTACTGACCTACTGCCTTCGGTAATGGCACCATTCCCAAATTATGTGGGCTCTATTGATAACCTCACTAACAACTTTAATGACGCCCTGCGCGACACCATTGATATTGTAGCACCGCTAAAGCTAAAAAGGGCCCCTAAAAGGCGTACCCCATGGTTTACAGAAGAAACTAAAGCCCAGAAATTATCATGTAGAAAGCTGGAACGCAAATGGCGTGCGACTAAACTTGAGGTTTTCCATCAAGCATGGTGTGATAGTTTAATAACTTATAAACGCATGCTTACCTCAGCTAAAGCTAAATATTACTCAAATCTCATCCACCTCAACAAAAATGATCCTAAATTTCTGTTTAGTACGGTAGCATCGCTAACCCACCAAGGGACTTCTCCCAGTAGCTCCACCCACTCAGCAGATGACTTTATGAATTTCTTTAATAAGAAAATTGAAGTCATTAGAAAAGAGATTAAAGACAATGCATCTCAGCTACAACTGGGTTCTATTAACACAAATACGACTGTGTATACGACGGACACTGCCCTCCAAAATAGTTTCTCTCTCTTTGATGAAATAACATTGGAGGAATTGTCAAAATGTGTAAATGGGACAAAACAAACAACATGTTTACTTGACCCAATTCCTGGGAAACTTATCAAGGAGCTTTTTGTATTATTAGGTCCATCAGTATTAAATATTATAAATTTATGACTTTCCTCTGGCACTGTTCCCCTAGCATTCAAAAAAGCGGTTATTCATCCTCTACTCAAAAGACCTAACCTCGATCCTGATCTCCTGGTAAACTACCGGCCGGTGTCCCACCTTCCGTTTATCTCGAAAATCCTCAAAAAAATTGTAGCACAGCAGCTAAATGAACACTTAGCGTCTAACAATCTCTGTGAACCTTTTCAATCCGGTTTCAGGGCAAATCACTCTACGGAGACAGCCCTCGCAAAAATGACTAATGATCTATTGCTAACGATGGATTCTGATGCTTCATCTATGTTGCTGCTTCTTGATCTTAGCGCCGCTTTCGATACTGTTGATCATAATATTTTATTAGAGCGTATCAAAACGCGTATTGGGATGACAGACTTAGCCTTGTCTTGGTTTAACTCTTATCTCACTGACAGGATGCAGTGTGTCTCCCATAACAATGTGACCTCGGACTATGTTAAGGTAACGTGCGGAGTTCCCCAGGGTTCGGTTCTTGGCCCTGCACTCTTTAGTATTTACATGCTGCCGCTAGGTGACATCATACGCAAATACGGTGTTAGCTTTCACTGTTATGCTGATGACACCCAACTCTACATGCCCCTAAAGCTGACCAACACGCCGGATTGTAGTCAGCTGGAGGCGTGTCTTAATGAAATTAAACAATGGATGTCCGCTAACTTTTTGCAACTCAACGCTATGAAAACGGAAATGCTGATTATCGGTCCTGCTCAACACCGACATCTATTTAAAAATACCACCTTAACATTTGACAACCAAACAATTAAACAAGGTGACTCTGTAAAGAATCTGGGTATTATCTTCGACCCAACTCTCTCGTTTGAGTCGCACATTAAAAGTGTTACTAAAACGGCCTTCTTTCATCTCCGTAATATCGCTAAAATTCGTCCCATTTTGTCCACAAGCGATGCTGGGATCATTATCCATGCGTTCGTTACATCTCGTCTCGATTACTGTAACGTTTTATTTTCGGGCCTCCCTATGTCTAGCATTAAAAGATTACAGATGATACAAAATGCGGCTGCTAGACTTTTGACAAAAACAAGAAAGTTTGATCATATTACGCCTATACTGGCTCACTTGCACTGGCTTCCTGTGCACCTAAGATGCGACTTTAAGGTTTTACTACTTATGTATAAAATACTACACGGTCAAGCTCCTGCCTATCTTGCAGATTGTATTGTACCATATGTCCCGGCAAGAAATCTGCGTTCAAAGAACTCCGGCTTATTAGTGATTCCCAGAGCCCAAAAAAAGTCTGCGGGCTATAGAGCGTTTTCTATTCGGGCTCCAATACTATGGAATGCCCTCCCGGTAAAAGTTACAGATGCTACCTCAGTAGAAGCATTTAAGTCTCATCTTAAAACTCATTTGTATACTCTAGCCTTTAAATAGACTCCCTGTTTAGACCAGTTGATCTGCCGTTTCTTTTCTTTTCTTTTCTACTCTGCTCCAAACCCGGGGTGGACCGCTAGCCTGTTCATCAGATGGGGACATCTCTACGCTGCTGACCCGTCTCCACTCGGGATGGTTCCTGCTTGCCCTACTATGGACTGGACTCTCGCTGATGTGTTAGACTTTCACAATATTATGTCAGACCCACTCGACATCCATTGCTTTCGGTCTCCCCTAGAGGGGGGGGGGTTACCCACATATGCGGTCCTCTCCAAGGTTTCTCATAGTCATTCACATTGACGTCCCACTGGGGTGAGTTTTCCTTGCCCGTATGTGGGCTCTGTACCGAGGATGTCGTTGTGGCTTGTACAGCCCTTTGAGACACTTGTGATTTAGGGCTATATAAATAAACATTGATTGATTGATTGATTGACTGTATTTTAATGTTGGTCATTATGGTGGTACTTGGAGAGCCAAGTCTTTTGGTACATAGTGAAACAAGTTTGAGAACCACTGTCATACACAACAAGTTATAGTTTCATCTGAGGTCTCCTCACTCATTTTTGCACTAACGTATGCATTGACCTGATGACCCACACCTCCTTTCAGGTAACCATCCATGGTTAAGGCAAACAAGTATACGAGCAGGCAATATTAAATTGTTTGATTAATCTGCAACTTTACTTGAAAAATGCATTTTTTTGTGATTAATCACAAGTGTTAACTCTTTATTTTTCACACCTCTAATTTTGATGTATTTTGAAGCGTACAAATTAAGTCCAAAAAATTATATAATTATTATAAATAGAAGAAAACCTTCTGAATCATTTTTTTACGAGAGGTTTTGTGACCCCTTGACATTGCAGGGCCCAGGCAACTGATAATGTTAAGTCCACCCCTGGTCAGATGTTTATGGAAATGTTTTTAAAATAAAGAAATAGCACTTATTTCCAAAATGATAATGCATGCACATTAAAAAATCGGAAGTCAATATTGACAAAACAATAAATAGAATGAAAAAGGATCTGTTTTTCCGCGGCCTTGTGGATTCTGTGCCAATCTTGTTCTTGTAGAAATTACATCATGAATTGTGGTAAGTAGGGGCTGTAGTATACTTGCTGTTTGACAAAAAACTAGAAGAAAGAACATCAGATGATATGAGGATTTTATTGATTCTTGTAAGTGGTTGACGCTCCACCGGAACTATTCCTATTAACACAACACTATTGAATGACTACTTTTTGAAGTATTTCAATTGTTGGAATTATGTTCTTTGCCTTTTAATTGCATTATGTAATAATAAAAAAAGATCTGTTCATGAACTGAATTATCTATTTCGATAGAGTGTGATGTTTGCTACATAGGAGTTCCCCTCCATTAATCTTACTGTGGCTCCTCTGAGTGACAGGAAGGATTATCATTTAAAACTTTCAGCCACTTGAGACGGCTACTGATGTTTGGGCTTTCAAGAAGAAGAAAGAGCAGGCAACCATTCTTCTTGTGGAAAAAAAAAAAGCAAATGCTTCTGAAACCTAAGCATTGTGGAAACCCTCAGCAGCCTGTAGCATTATCTGGACAAACTAATATTTACACCAGGACAGAGCAAACAGACACAGTGACTCTGGCTTTATTCAGTTCTCGGCCATTGTTGATGGATTAACTCTAATGATGAAATCTAACCTCAAATCTTCATCACAGTTTGATCTAAGAGTGCTAAAAAGGGAAATACTGCAAAGCTAAAAGCAAACAACACAAAGTGATTTGTCGACCAATAAGAGATGTGCTTAAACGTCAAGCCGCTACACTGTCATTGCATGTGTTACTAGATCTCAAACCTCCCACAAGGATGGATAAAATGCTGTTTTCTCTTTTTTTTAAAGCTGTGTTCAGAGGAATAAGAGATTTGCTGCAGTTTGAACATGAAAAAGTCCAAATAACGAGTTGGCTTAAAGTCTGACCACAGTGTGGTGAATCCGTGTTTGGGTCGGGTCTGCTTTCAATAAAAACTGATTTGCCTTCCCCCCTAAATTTAGTCCCCAAAATTACACTCTTAAGAACATAGGAGGAATTCACAAGACCTAAAGGTCCTCCTCCTCCTTACCAGAGTGTGCTTGACTGTAAGATGTGTTGGTAAAAAAAAAGGCAAACACCTGCAGGGATGCGGCAGATGGACTTCCTTCTGCTCCCTTTACCCACCCCCCCATCAACACCCAAGTGAGAAACGACATTCTTCTGACATGCAATGAAATGATGAAAGTGGACAAGCTGATTTGTTGCTACACATGTGGTTTAAACCCAAGACATGAAAATCCTACAATATCAAAATTAAAGACACATGTAATGCCGTGCAGGAAGAATGTGCAGTCCTGAATTCACGTCATTCAAAGCTGGAAAATGAAAGCTAATCGGCAATCACTGAAACTTGTTTTCATCCCAGTGCAATAATAGCAACTCAGTACCATTTCTAAACAGCCTAGTATTATTATTATTATTATTATAGTGGTCAAACTTTTTTCACCAAGAACCACCTCAGAAAAAATGTGGCTTTCCAAGTACGACCATAATGACTAACATTTAAATACAGTAGTGTATACGGCCTAAGTAGTCATTAAAAACAAGGCGGAGGTTTTATTTAACAAATATGTTTAATATTTTTGGCCATTGTACCATGACACACAATTTGAACAGTAACACTCTGTTTGAATATAGTAACATAAAACAGTGTGTCATGATCTGTTGCCCGGATCATGTTTTGTTTAGTTTTGGACTCCCTCAGTTCCTGTTTTTGGTTGCCATGGGTGCAGACTGGTTTCACCTGCCTCTGATTAGTGTTCTGCACACTCACCTGCTGCCGGCCACTAATCAGAGAGCTACTTATTCCCGTTGTTCGCCGCACTCAGTCTGGCTTCCCTTTTTTCCTTATGCAGCAAGTTACGTTGAATGAATTCCTGCTTCTTTGCTCATGATTCCTGTGCTAAGTTTTTGCCTTAGTTCCCTGTGCGATCGCCACGCATCTCTTTTGTTTTGTCTCTTGTATTTTCGTATCATGTGTGATTTATGAGGAATAAATCATTTCCCTTACCTGCATATTGCCTCCGAAGTTTCCATCTGCATCCTGGGAGAACGACCCACGCATAAACATGCGACCCAACCGTGACACAGTGTACTTTAAACAAGTGATTATTTTGCGTACCACTAGATGGAGCCCGCGTACCACTAGTGGTACATGTACCACAGTTTGAGAATCACAGCTCAATTAGAAAAGCAATGAAGCTGTGTCATCGCCTCAGCATTTCATAGGAACATCCCTCGTATCCGATGGTTCCACCATGTCACAAATAATGCAGTTTACGAAAAAGCAGGTTGTTGGACAGCTACTTTCACCGTAAGAAAGAGGGGAAGGCTGCGATTTCTCGGCCATGTCACAAGAATGGATGAAGAATGCTTGACGGAGTTCCAGCCAAACAGGCTCTCATGGCGCATGCGCGCCCACCAACCAGGGGCTGGTCCCGTCCACATGGCAGTCCCCGGGTGACATGGACGTCTCAGAGGACATCAACCAGGCCGTTGTCGTGTCCTACCGCACTCGCCCAGGACTGCCGTGTCTTCAGACAGCTGGTCACTTAGTGCCCAAGCGAGACTTCATCAGCTTAGCATGCACACACAATGTCTAAGCTAACTGCAGTTTTCTGTCAGTTGACTGATAATTTTATTCTCAAAGGGCCCTATTTTCACATCTGTTTACGGAAAAAAGCTACACAAATGCGTGGATTATGTCTGCACGCCATTCTACTGCTCGACTTAAGTCTGAAGTGCATCCCTTCTTTTAAGATGCTCACTTTGGGTGGAGCAACCCTTAAATGTGGGCGTTCCCTGTCAAATTTGGCCTTCCGTGTATTCTCCCATGGACTTAAAGGTGCCATATGTAATGATTTTAATGTCATGTGATCATTAAATGGCCCTGGTATGTCAAAAGGCATTAATAAATCATGTTATTTTTGAATACCTTTATAACAGTAGTTCAGCCGGGATATGCTCATTTCAAAATTAGATTTACAGCCCCGAAATCTCGTTATTGTTTTCATTTCGATGCCCCGCCCTCCACCATTTGACCAATTAGATTGTCCGTGAGTGTGTCATATCCAGGTTGCCAGATACGCACCGCCACCTCCGTCTGGCTACTGCCACTGGTAAAGTTACGAAACATGTCAGACCTTAGTAAATTTTAAAGCCGTCGTTACGATTCTCAACTTATTCATGACAAAGCGTGATGCACAGCAGAATGTGTATAATTTGGCAAACAAAAGGAGGATTTGTATCTGGGGTGCCTTTGAAAGATGGAGACGATTGAAGGCGGTAAAGATTTTTTTCATCTGACGCCAAACTTGCTAATTTCCTCCTTGATAGGTAAGTATAGTAAGCATTTACATTTTCGTATTACTTGTAAAAAATGGAAATGGGGGCACGGTGGGACAGGTGTTAGTGCATGTGCTTCACAATACGAAGGTCCTGGGTTTGATCCCTGGTCTCGGGGTCTTTCTGTGTGGAGTTTGCATGTTCTCGCCGTGACTGCGTGGGTTCCCTCAGGGTACTCCGGCTTCCTACCACCTCCAAAAACATGCACCTGGGGATAGGTTGATTGGCAACACTAAATTGGCCCTAGTGTGTGAATGTGAGTGTGAATGTTGTCTGTCTATCTGTGTTGGCCCTATGATGAGGTGGCGACTTGTCCAGGGTGTACGCCGCCTACCGCCCGAATGCAGCTGAGATAGGCTCCAGCACCCCCTGCCACCCCGAAAGGGACAAGCGGTAGAAAATGGATGGATGGATGGATGGAAATGGAAATAGACATTTGGTATGTAAACTATATTGTCCAATACAGTCTATGATCTTGTCTAACAAAGCTGGTATGTTCGCGCAACGAATGCTTTGCATGTTCGCCCGGTAAATGACACATCGAACGGGCATATATATCCCCCGTTAGCCTGTATGTCGATGTGTCATCCAACTGACGGAGAAAAGTATATTTTCGACAAATAAATCTTACGTGGATATGGGTCGTGTCAGTCAGTCATGATAAATATACTGAGATGAAGAATATCCTGTTTTCAATAGGGTATTTCTCATAATTCTTCGTCCTTGTACTTTGTAAGCACAATTAATTTTAACAACCTCTTAAACTGGATCATATCAGTACATTGTTTAACGTATTTGCTTAATACTTTCCGTAGTTTATTTCCACATACTTATATGCTAAATGTCTTAAATGTTGTACGTGCATACAAAAGTTTTAAGTTAGTTTTTCCTCTAAGGTTATATTTATCCTCTTTAGTTGAGAATAATTGTTGTAAATTCTTGGGGAGGAGGTTATTGTTTGCTTTGTACATCATTTTAGCTGTTTGCAATTTTACCAAATTGTTGAATTTCAGTGTCTTTGATTCAATAAATAAAGTGTTTTATGTTCTCTATATCCAACATTATGTATCAGTCTAACTGATCTTTTTTGTAACACGGTTAGTGAACGAAGCACACATTTGTAGTTATTTCCCCATATTTCTGCACAATAACTCAGATATGGTAAGACTAGTGAGCAGTAGAGAATATGGAGGGATTTTTGGTCCAAAACATATATTGCTTTGTTCATTATTGAAATATTTATTGCCACTTTATGTTGCATATATTTTATATGAGATTTCCAGTTAATTTTATCATCTATTTTTACACCCAAAAATCAATTTTCTTTTACCCTATTTGTATTTGTGTATGATGTTCTTTTGATGTGCATACATGGAAGACAATGCAGTGTGTCAGGTTGGATGCAACATGGAGTTATGCTGAACGAAATGTGGCGATAATTTTACTGTTGGCCTTGGCTTGCCATCAAAGTAGACCTATGTGATATATAATATATTATATATTATTATATATAATTATTTCAATGGTGGTCCATGCGGTCAAACTAGACATTTTAGCAGGGTAATGCCAACAATCTGTCCCGACTCCCGACTAAAATATCGCTACGTAACTTTACAAATACATTTGGCTAATCGATCAGTTAGATGTGGCATAATTACTTAGTAAATCATCTTGCAAGAAGCATAAACAAGAGAAACCTACAGCGTAGGACTCGTCGATTGTCATTTGAATTTCCTAGGAGTAGGATTCGGATTCGGCTGCGTATCTGGCAAGCTCAGTCATGGAGAGTGGGAGGCGACTACAGAATTTTAACCGTGATTGCAGTACCATTTCTGGCCACATTACTACATATCCATCCATCCATTTTCTACCGCTTATTCCCTTTGGGGTCGCAAGGGCGCTGGAGACTATCTCAGCTACAATCGGGCGGAAGGCGGGGTACACCCTGGACAAGTCGCCACCTCATCGCAGGGCCAGCTATGGCACCTTTAAATAATTGTGTCCTAACGCGCCTCTGAGACAGGAATAAGTCCAGGACCACTGGAAGGTGTAACATTACAGTTCACTTGAAGTTTGGAGGCAATGTACACCACACATTGGAAAATGATAAAAGGGACTATCTGAAAAATATCAAATCTCTTTTGATCGCTTCAATTAAGACACCTGGAAACATCCACTGAGATGATGATAAAAGCACTATAATGCCACTCTGAATTAACTTTCAAACTAACAAAATGTGCATCGTTGTTTGGAGAAGACGACCTGCTGTGTTTTTGCATAAGTGGAGGAGAAGAAGGACACAGCGGAAAACGCAAGGCGACCACGCATATTGGCTGCATTTAGACATCCTGGAACGTTAGCATATGGGTTACACAACGATTTTGGATGGACCGTGAACCCATCATGTGACTATCATTTTACTCATTGGAACTCTTACCATCACAAATAACATCTGGGTGGTAATGATAATAAGTAAAACAAAGTTTCATCTACACATTATTATTCACATCCAGCCAGGAAGAAGAAGCTGTTGCAGCGGACATACACACACCACATCACCATGGCGACGCACGTTCACGTGACAAGCCCTGCCTGGATTGATACCAGTGACGTGCGGTGAGGTTCATAGCTGGTGAGGCACTGACTTCGTCACAGTCAGATTTACAAACATATGAACCCTAAAGAGTATCTTATTCACCATTTGATTGGCAGCAGTTAACAGGTTATGTTTAAAAGCTCATACCAGCATTCTTCCCTGCTTGGCACTCAGCATCAAGGGTTGGAATTGGGGGTTAAATCACCAAAAATGATTCCCGGGCACGGCGCCGCTGCTGCCCACTGCTCCCCTCACCTCCAAGGGGGTGAGCAAGGGGATGGGTCAAATGCAGAGGACAAATTTCACCAAACCTAGTGTGTGTGACAATCATTGGTACTTTAACTTAACTTTAACTTTACACATACAAACTGTAGCACACAAAAAAGCACATTTAATTAAAAAAAATGTTATTATGGTCTTACCTTTACTTATAAATGTAGTCCATGCGCCGCTCCTTTTGAACAAAAGCATCGATAACTTGTTTATAGAAGTCTTCCTTATCTTTCTTCAGTTTTAAAAGTCTCTCTGTCTCGATGGAGATCTTCTTTTAATTATTACCTCCTGCTTCGATTGAAAGTCCAGTTTAGAAAACTGTTTTATTTTAGATATGTAATCCTCCATGTTAAAAGTTCAGGCGAGAGGAAAAAATAAACGATCGCTGCTAACTGTTGCTGCTTGTTGTCGAGTAGTCGCAAGAATGATATCTGGGATCACTACCGCCCTCTACCACCAGGAGGCAGGATTACTGCGAGCCTCACCCAGTGCGTCTTCGCAGCCGTTTTATGATTGCTCAGCACAAGAAATACGTTACACACATACAGTTGTTGACAAAATACACTGTACATTATATACCTCAGCTAACTAAACTATGGAAATGTATAATATAAATCATATAGCAATACGGTCTCACTGCACAGCAGACCAGCAGTTAGCCGAGTCATTGCGCAATCCATGGTGAGGCTCAATTGGCTCGTGACTCACCGCAAGTCTCTTCTCAGTATTTGAACGGCAAATGTGAAAATTCAGCGATTTTGAATAAAAATAATCTAAAACTGGTGAAGTTAAATGGAAAATAACTTTATAGTATAATCACTGGATACATATAACAATTTAATTTTTTTTTTTTCTTTTTACATTTTTTTTTTTTCCATGATGGCACGTGAGGCCCCGCCTCACCTGCTTCCCCTGACTGCATGTCACTGATTGATACTGCCTTTTAAAATCTAAAGTGTAATATTTTTCATGGATTTCAAAAACTTTCACAAATGTAGGTAAAACCTAATGCTCTTTATTTTCACACCGCCAAAAAAGCGTCATGGCAAAGTTTGCCGTATTAGTAATGAGCCCACTTTCATTCCACACTTCAGACATACCCAGGGTGGGGTTGTCCGCTGGCTGAATACGAATAAGAGACAAGTGCATAATTTCTAAGGCATAAAAAAAGAAAAAGAAAACATTTAGGTGCCAAAGGGAGAATAGGGCCATTGAGATTTTCAAATTCCGATAGGATTTAAATTGATTAAGAACGTCACTCACTCAATGACACTCCACACTTACAAGATAATATTTAGGTGGAAACTTTATTTTGAACCTTTTTTACGTAAACAGATTTGTGTGAATACAAGAATTTTCAACATAATATACAGGTGGTCCTCATTTTATGGCGTTCTGTGCTACGACATGTTGTGGTTATGGACACTCCCTTTTGCGCTCCCATTAATTAATTTAAAACATAATTTAGGTCTGTAAATAGGAGACTCACTTGTGGACTATAGTTACGGCGTCAGAGGTCATGGAGGAAGTAATATGTGTGCTGTGCACATATATAGTGAATACATCAAGTGCCTCACACACAACTACAGTAAGAAAGGATAAGGTTGTGAATAATGACGATTAATTTGGTGGCAAACCAAAGCAAGTGAAAAATAACATCATAAACATTTTGAGAGCGGTTAAACGTTCACCAATATTGGTTTTGTACCTTTAGTTACAACTGCTCGACTGTCATGGCCATCATTAAGGATAACGTTGTTATCTCTGGGTATGTTAAAGGGTATGCTCCTATGAAAGAGGCAGTAAAACATAATCTGCATAGTGGTCCCATTATTAAGATGGAAAAGTTGCTGGTCTTTTTTCTGGGGGACCAGAATCTATCCTTTATCCAATCATTTGCATAAACTTAAAGGGGAACTGTAGTTTTTTTGGAATTTTGCCTATCGTTCACAATCATTATGAAAGACATGACGATACATGTATATATGGTAACACTTCAGTATGGGGGACATACATTAATTAGTTGCTTATTAAAGTAACAAATACTTAATTTAGAGTTATGTGGACACTAGGGGAACATATAAGTGTTAAGGTTACTAATAAGCAATAATTATGAGGTTATTAAGGTAAGACTCTTAGTTAATGGCTTACTGGTTGTATAATAAGGCCATGCAAAATAAGGCATTAATAAGTACTTACTAATGACTAATTAAGAGTCAATATGTTACTAATTTGCATGTTAATAAGCAACTAATTAATGGTGAATATGTGTTCCCCATACTAAAGTGTTACCGTATATATATGTTTTAATGCATTCTAACTCGTAAAGAAATGTAATCAAACGTCCGCTTACAATGGAGTCTATGGGAGATGTGCTATTCTGCCTCTAAAGCCCTTGGAAAAATCTCCAAACGTGTTCATATATTTGTCACACCGCGGTGAGGGATGTCTTGTCTTGGTTTTTTCTGTCTTGCGATTTGCATGTTTTAGTTTGAAAAGTAACTCTCCTCTCGTTTCAGGTCACTTGCTCTTCCTTTTGTGTCATCAGTCTGACGTCATCCCTGTTCCCTGATTGTTTCCACCTGTTCCCTATTAGCCTCATGTGTCTTAGAAGCCCACTCCTCCCTTTGTTCTGTGCCAGATTGTCTCGTTTATTCGTGCTCTCTAGCGTCCATTCCCATATGTCCATGCCTTGCCTTGTCTCATGCTTATGTTCCTTTATCTTGAATCCCTTCGTGGTTATTTTGAGTTTTCCTTTCTTCCTCCTCAGCAGAGTGATTTTTTGTTATTGAGTTTATTCAGCCGAAGTGGTGAGTTATCAGTTATTTTTCATTCTTTCCTCAAATTTTTGAGTGACTATTTTTGTTAAACTTTATTAGATTAGATAGTGTAGAATTTTTCATAGCTGTTGTTTCTTCCTCCTGTTGGAGCGTTTTTTGTTAATACATTTTATAGCATACATGGCGCCAATTATAGTTCGTCTTTGCTTTTGTGTTTTCTCCGTTCGGAGTGATTTTCGGTTGTTCCTATTTTTTGGAACCTTTTTCGCCTGTTAGTTTTTTGGTTAATATAGATTTTGTATTCCTTGACTTTGGAGGTGAAAGGAAGCTGCCAAAATAAAAGCCTGTCAAAGTTCCCTACTCTGCATCTGAGTCCTATCCTTTTTACCAAGCCTGACATTACAATCTGGCCAGTATGGACCCAGCAGAGAAAGGACAGTTTTCCGCGGCCATACAGGATCGGGAAGCCCGCCTCTCACGCCAAGAGGAGTTTCAGAAGGCGATGGCCGAACATATGGGTCGCCTTACCTCCCAGCTACAGGAGATGGTCTTGCGACTTCCGCAATCCCCCGCATCGGCTCCCGTACCTGCTTCTCCACCACCTACGTCATCCGCTGGAGCCGGAAGTAAATTGGCATCCCCAGCTGACTATTCAGGTGGAACAGGACAATGCAAAGCTTTCATTATAGACTGTTCAATTCATTTAGAATTCACTCCTCACGCCTTCTCCACGGAGCGAGCGAAAATCACTTTCATGATCTCTCATCTGACGGGTAGAGCCAAGGCCTGGGCTTCCGCCGAGTGGGGCCGGAGCTCAACTATCTGCAGCTCTCTCACAGACTTCCAGACTGCCCTTAAAATGACTTTTGATCCGGTCACAGACGACCGGGAGAAAGCACAGGAGCTAAGCAGACTGAGGAAAGGTCGAGACTCTGTGTGTGATTACGCCATCCGATTCCGCACGCTATCGGCGGAGAGCGGGTGGAACTCCGCGGCACTCTATGACACTTTTTTGAAGGGACTGGCCGCACCTAGTCAGGATTTACTCATTCCATTAGATTTACCTGCCGGGTTAGACGAGCTTATCGCGCTCGCCATCCGCACTGACAACAGGCTCACTCAGCTCAGACGACATCGGAGCGTAAGGACCACAACTACGGGAGGAGCGACACACTCTCAGACACAGTACGGACCAGCTTTCTACCCCGCTTCCCCCGCGCCGAGTCACCCTGTTCCCCTGGAGGAAGGTGAGGATCCCATGCAGCTGGGGAGAGCGCGGCTGACGCAGGAGAAACGCCAGAGACGACAGCTTGAAGGGCGGTGTTTTTCCTGCGGGGAGCCGGGCCACCTTGTCGCCACCTGTCCGGTTAAACGACCCATAGGAGTGAGTAAACTAACTGCTTCTACTCCCATTACGCGTACCCTCACTAAAATCAAGGTAAAACATCACACTGTCACAGACATTGGGGCACTTGTTGACTCAGGGCCGGATGAGAGTTTAATAGACTGGGGTCTGGCTGCTAAATTAGGTGTCAAGTCTGAGCCATTAGCTCAACCCATTAGAGCTAGAGCTCTGGATGGTAAGGAACTGTTTATTATTACCCACACCACAGAACCCATCCGCATATGCATAAAGGACCATGAAGAAAAAATTTGCTTGTATCTGTTCAAAACCTCCTCGCACACTTTGATTTTGGGACAACCGTGGCTTTTTCCCCACAACCCCCATATAGACTGGAGGTCAGGTGAAATTAAAACATGGGGAAAAGGACTGTGTAAATGAGTGTTTCACCAGTGCTACACGAAATAAGGGTGTAGCGCAACTCAATTTGTTTTCTGCAAACCCCGCCACAGAATCGGAATACCCGGACCTGAATTCGGTGCCCCCATGTTACCACCAGCTACGAGAGGTCTTCAGCAAGACTAAAGCCATGTCTCTTCCTCCACACCGCCCATATCACTGCGCCATTAACTTGATGCCAGGATCCACCATTCCCAAAGGTCGCCTGTACTCAGTTTCCGGTCCTGAGAGGGCGGCCATGAAGGAGTACCTGACAGACTCATTAAGAGCGGGACTGATCCGCCCCTCCTCATCACCGGCGGGTGCCGGATTCTTCTTCGTGGACAAAAAGGATGGAACCCTGAGACCCTGCATCGACTACAGCCCACTAAACGACATCACCATAAAAAAAACGGTACCCCCTCCCTCTCATGAACTCTGTGTTTGACCAACTCCAGCAAGCCAAGGTATTTACTAAACTTGACCTTTGTAATGCCTATCATCTCATCCGCATAAGGGAGGGGGATGAGTGGAAGACTGGTATTAACACTCCCCGTGGACACTATGAGTATTTAGTCATGCCATTTGGACTCACCAATGCTCCTGCTGTATTTCAAGCCATGACAAATGATGTGCTAAGAGACTTCCTAGACCATTTTGTATATATGTACCTTGATGACATTTTAATTTATTCGACAGACATTGAGACTCACAAGGTCCACGTGACCAAGGTCCTTAAAAGGCTACTGGAGAACCAGCTATTTGTCAAAGCCGAAAAGAGTGAGTTTCATGCCAACACTATCTTAACTTAATTTTAACATGTAAAGCGACTTTGGGTACTTAGAAAAGCGCTATATAAATCACAGTTATTATTATCTCCTTCTTGGGCTTTATAGTAGCTCCTGGAGGAGTTACTTTAGCCAGATGGCCGGCTAAAGTTAGCGCCGTAGCCGACTGGCCTACTCCTGATAGCCGGAAGAGGCTTCAACAGTTCTTGGTGTTTGCTAACTTTTATAGACAATTTATCAGAGATGTTAGCACAATAGCTGCCCCTCTCCATGCTCTCACTTCCACCCAGGTGCAGTTCCGCTGGTCTCCAGAGGCTGAAAGGGCGTTCCAGAACCTCAAGCATCGCTTTACTTCAACTCCTATCCTCACCATGCCAGATCCCCAACGCCAGTTTGTGGTAGAGGTGGATGCTTCCAACGAAGGAATCTGAGCCGTCCTCTCCCAACGCTCGGAGAAGGATGGTAAAATGCATCCCTGCCCCTTCCTGTCAAGACGCCTATCCAAAGCCGAGAGGAATTATGATGTCGGTAACCGTGAGTTGTTGGCGTTCAAAATCACTCTGGAGGAGTGGAGGCACTGGCTAGACGGGACAGTTTCCCGTTCATTGTCTGGACTGACCATAAAAATCTTGAGTATATCAAAAAGGCTAAAAGACTCAATTCTCGCCAGGCCAGGTGGGCGCTCTTTTTCAACCGCTTCTCTTTTTCTCTCTCTTACAGGCCGGGGTCCCGAAACGTAAAGCCAGACGTCCTGTCTAGACTGTTCGACCCCGAGCCTGTTGCCAAGGAACCTGAAACTATCCTTCCACTTACCCGTGTGGTTGGAGTAGTCACCTGGCAAATAGAAGATGAGGTGAAGCAGGCAAATGGTGGAGTCCCGCCACCTAGTGGGTGCCCAGATAATCGCTTGTTTGTCCCGGTTGAGTTGCGCCCACAGGTGATCCACTGAGCTCACACCTCCCTGCTTTCATGACACCCGGGAGTTCGGAGAACGATGTTCGCCATCTCCCGGCGGTTTTGGTGGCCATCCATGGAACCAGAGGTACGGGAGTACGTGGAGGCATGTTCGGTCTGCGCTCGGAACAAGACGTCCTCTGGAGCCTGAATGGGCCTATTGCAGCCCCTACCCATTCCCTCCAGACTGTGGTCCGACATCTCCATGGAATTCGTCATGGGGCTCCCGGTCTCTCAAGGTAACACCACCGTCCTCACGGTGGTGGACCGTTTCACCAAAATGGTGAGATTCATTGCCTTGCCTAAGCTGCCCTCCGCCAAGGAGACAGCAGAAATCATGATGAACAATGTTTTCAAGATTCACGGCTTCCCTAAAGACATTGTCTCCGACCGGGGGCCCCAGTTCGTCTCACGGTTTTGGAGGGAGTTCTGCAGGCTCATCGGAGCTAAGGCCAGCCTGACCTCAGGTTATCACCCGGAGGCCAACGGCCAGACCGAATGCCTCGACCAACAATTGGAAAACTGCCTCCGGTGCCTGGTGTCCCAAAATCCCCCTACATGGAGCAAACACCTGGTCTGGGTCGAGTATGCACACAATTTGTTACCTACATCTGCCACAGGGTTCTCTCCTTTTAAAAGTGCTTATGGTTTTCATCATCAAGTCTTTCCAGACAATGAGCCGGAAGTGTCGGTCCCCTCTGCACATGCCATGGTCCGACGCTGCCGACGCATCTGGGCAGCAGCTCGTCAGGTGCTGGTTCAACAAGGAGACCGAGTGAAGAAGGCAGCGGATCGCAAGAGGCGACCCGCCCCTGCATATCGGCCAGGGCAGAGAGTATGGCTCTCAGCTAAGGACATGCGGCTCAAAGTTCCCTCCAAGAAGCTAGCACCATGGTTCGTAGGTCCATACCCCATTACCAAAATCATCGGGCCCTCAGCAGTACGACTCCGTCTGCCTCGGTCCCTGCGTGTGCACCCGACCTTCCACGTCAGTCGAGTAAAGCCTGTCAAAGAGAGCCCGCTGGTTCCGGCCACCACGTCCCCTCCACCACCCGAGATGATTGAGGGCGGCCCTGTCTACAAGGTCAAGAAGTTGTTGGCAGTTCGCAGTCGGGGCTGGGGCAGACAGTACTTGGTAGACTGGGAGGGGTACAGACCGGAGGAGAGACAGTGGGTGCCTTCTCGACATATCATGGACTCCACCCTCATTGAAGACTTTCATAGGGACCATCCTGGACAATCTGGGCCGTCAGGAGTCGGCCCTAGAAGGGGGGGTACTGTCACACCGCGGTGAGGGATGTCTTGTCTTGTTTTTTTCTGTCTTGTGATTTGCATGTTTAGGTTTGAAAAGTAACTCTCCTCTCGTTTCAGGTCACTTGCCCTTCCTTTTGTGTCATCAGTCTGACGTCATCCCTGTTCCCTGATTGTTTCCACCTGTTCCCTATTAGCCTCTTGTGTCTTATAAGCCCACTCCTCCCTTTGTTCTGTGCCAGATTGTCTCGTTTATTCGTGCTCTCTAGCGTCCATGCCCATATGTCCATGCCTTGCCTTGTCTCATGCTTATGTTCCTTTATCTTGAATCCCTTCGTGGCTATTTTGAGTTTTCCTTTCTTCCTGCCAAAATAAAAGCCTGTCAAAGTTCCCTACTCTGCACTTGAGTCCTATCCTTTTTACCAAGCCTGACAATATCCCCATTTGCCAAGAAAAGGGGGGTGGAACCAATTATCTTTTTGTGTCGTTCTCACCATTCGTGGGTCTAAATTGGCTCTCAAAGTTTACCACCTTGTCGGAATATGTCCTTATCCTTCTACTATCCAGGTGAGAGGCATGATCTACAATACAGTTTGACGAGCACGGAAACGAGGAAGCAGTTGATCAGTCACTCATCTCAACATTGGCACACAAGCTCGTGATCACGGCGCAGCTATAAATAGTTTGTCTGTGTTAGAGCTCATAATAAAAATATCACTAATACTTGGTTAATATTCAAGTCACGAAATGTAAATGGAGTATTGTTGGCGCTTTTTTGATGTTTTTTGGGGGGGGGGTTTGTGGGCCGAATAGAGGACCTCCCATTGGCTCTGCTGTAAGCAGACTTTTATTTAAGTTTATTTACTAGTTAGAATTTAAATTAAATCTAAAATTATATCTGTTGTCTTGTCTTTCATAATGATTGTGAATGATAGGCAACATTCAAAAAAAAGGGCCGTTCCCCTTTAAGATTCAAGGTGAAGCTACTGGTGCGGATGATGAAGCAGCAATGGATTGGAATTATGAAAGAAAAGTAAGGAATTATTTTCTGTTTTAATACTGTTTCATTCAATTATTCTATTTATGTTTGTATTACTGTATTTATCTACTTAATGTGTTTTATGTAGTTTGAGTAGGGATGGATACATTCCATCTTGCGGAGAGAATGAGCACGTTCAGTGGAAGGCTCAGAATCCCAAAATGCAACACGGAACGACACAGGAGGTCCTTCATACCGACAGCCATCAGACTGTATAATGCGTATGTTCCTTGACTGCACTTGAATGTACAGTATATGTAGAATATATTTATATTATTCATATATTATATAATATATATATAATATATTATATATATATATATATATTTATTATTTATTATTATTATTGTCTATTGTGAGCGAACTGTGGTGCTGAATTTCCCCCGGGGATCAATAAAGTACTTTCTATTCTATTCTATTCTATTCCACATTTGAACAAATTCCCTGTAACTGGGAAATGTTACCAGTAATAAACGGTGCCAATGTGTGGTACTTCTGTGTTTGATGTTGTGGTAATGACTGTTAATTTGTTCAT
The DNA here is from genome assembly GCF_033978785.1 of Entelurus aequoreus. Lineage (NCBI taxonomy): Eukaryota > Metazoa > Chordata > Actinopteri > Syngnathiformes > Syngnathidae > Entelurus > Entelurus aequoreus. The sequence continues at coordinate 42,956,648 of NC_084733.1, read as the reverse complement.
TAATACAATCTCATTTTTACATTTACCATGATATTTGTGCTATCCAGCTGTTATGTTTTGTTTTCCCACACTTTTGAGTCTCATTCATTGCATTCTTTTTAGTTTGTTTTAGCTGTGTTTCAGTTTTCTGGAAGTTGTCTCCGCCATAATTTTGAAAGTGCCAGGCTTGTCTTATGTTGAGCCTACAAAGTGTTTACACTGTAAGTATTGTACTTGTTAAAAAACAGCTGTCTGATTGTTATATGCTTCTTACTTGTAGTTTCGATTACCAAATTGGGAATTGTTGGAATTTCTGTGTAAAATTGGTATTGTTAATCAGTAGCAACTTTTATCAGGCATGCTTGCTTAGGTTGTTTGCATAGGAAAATTTAAATCAGCTAAAAAAGTGCCCGTTTGCCTGTCAGTCTGCAATTTGTCGTGACGTTCCGTGCAACTAAGGTATCATATTGATTTTACATGAATCGTTACTCATTAACTGTCGATAATTAGTCTATGAATGTTGTCATTCATTCAGGTCATTGTAATCTCAGGGCATTCAATCGATCACAACTGGACTGTTGGGTTTGTCTTAGAAGAAAATTGCCCTTCAACGACTGTCATTGGCTTTGACATTAGGATCGCTCGTTTGATTCAAAACATTTGTTATTCTCACTACAATAGGGTGAAACCATCCTTGCCCAGGCACACCCTCCTGGTTTTGGAATATAAATATTTGGGGTTTTGGCACCAGCCACTATATCTGACCAATCTAAGTCTATGAGCAAGAACTGATGAAGCCTACTCGGATGAGAGTCGAAACATCTTCTAGGACAAACCAGTTGCAATCGATTGAATGCCCTGAGAATATAAAAATACTGAATTTGGTACCGAGCCGAACTGTTACTTAAGCTATGAGTTCTGCCTTACACTAAAATTTGACGAACAACAAGTCATAGACCTTGTTTGTAACCTGAGGACCACACGTAACACAATTAGGAATGTGTACCTTTCAAATTTGAACCGGATCGATACCGATAATCAGCTATGTCAATTTTGGGTACTTTTTTGGTTATAAATGTTAATTGTTTAATAATACAATCTATTTTTTTTACTTTAACATTTAACAGTGAGCTGAATGTGATAACAATGCTGTCCAGTTAATAAATATGGTTTCCTTACTCTTCTGTGTCTCATTTCTAAGTAGACTTTTCATGCAGTTACAATTTCAAGATGCCAGATGGCAGTAGTATATAGACTATGGGGTGTTGCTTTAGCCAGGAAGTAGTCCTTGCCATTAAGTTGAACATACCAGTCTAGTCGTATGTTGAGCCCTACAAGGTGTTTATGCTGTAAGTATTATACTTATTACTCACAAGCTGTTTGATTGTACCGTGCATCTTAGTAATAGTTTGCATTACTAAATTTGGAGGTGTTGAAATCCCCATGTAAATTCAATAATGCTAATCAGTAGCATGTATATGGCATATAAAATGTAAATTAGCATGTTTTATTAGTAAAGTACTACTCTTCAATAGAGCAATTTATATCAGGTGTACTTTCTTTGCTGTAATTGAAAATTGCAACATTATCTAGAAGCAGTTTGGCTGAGTCCACTCTGAGCGATTGAGTGCTTGTTTCCCCACCAAGAGTTTGAGCCGGTGAATAGTATGCAACCCGATGTGACAAAGGCAGTGTTGGGTTAGTTAGTGAAATCCAGTAACTAGTTACAATTACTAGTTACTTTATTTCAAAAGTAACTCAGTTACTAACTCAGTTACTTACACCAAAAAGTAATGCCTTACTGTGAAAAGTAACTATTTAGTTACTTCTTGTTTTCCCTCTTTTTTTAAGGCTCCCATTAATGCCCTTTTAGCCTTCATTTCGGTACTGTTATTGCACTGGAGAATAATACAATCTGTTGATCAACTTGACATGCATTTGCATCACTGAACTCAGAAAGCAATGTGGTCTACATACAACACACAAAGACAAAGATATGTTTCAAAGGGCCAATTTATTTCAGGCCAGAAAAAATTGACAAAACTATTTTAAATAGCTGCAACATAATGGCACTTTAACTTTAACTCTAAGTAGATAGGATCTTTGATCCAAGACACAACTTACATTTAACTAAAATGTTATTTTCTTTGTGCTCGACAAAAGAAAAGTATTGAGAATGTCTCCATGTTAAAAAACTCGACTTCTGGCTTCGCCATGATGTCTTGTTAGTTGTTATGAGAGTAGCGTATGTGTGTGTGTGTGTGTGGCCCTTTAAGATATGACAGCATGAGAGGTGAGTGACGTCAGTGAGTGAGTGGGCGAGAGAGGTGAGGGAGCGGCGAGTGCTGTAGGTGCTCTAGCTTGGTGGATGGCTGCAGGGGCGCCGCTAGGGATTTTGGGCCCCATGAAAAGAATCTTTACAGGGCCCCCAACACAGCGGCAACATTTGTTGATGCTATTTTACATACAATTATGCATTTTAATGGTATTCTGAATACAATGGAATTAATTTTGAGTAATTTATTTGCTGCACCACTGATTCTTGAGACTGTAGTAAAATGTATTATATTTTGTATTATATTATTATTATTATTATTTCAACACACACAGCTGCTCACCTCCTTCCTCATGTGGGGGCACTGGGGCTGATTCAGGGGCAGGGGGACTTGGGGGCTGACAGACAGCTGCTGCTGCTGCTGGTGCACTTGACTCTGTTCAGAATGAGGCATCATTTTGACAGAGGGGAGATCAACTATTATTGAATAAGAACAGCTTGATAAATGTTTGACTGGATTGATTATTTAACTAATATAGCAGTAAAATGTAAAAATCCAGAGTTTTCTTGAGCTAACATGGTGAGAAAAGTGAGCTAGCTTATTACCACAGACAGGGACAAAGTTAATATGCATAACTTTCCACCACAACTAACAAACCCACCTTTTTTTTGGAAATATTGGGTGACATATTGTCGAGCCTTCAACTCCTTCTCCTCTCTTATTTTATTTTCCTTTCTTTTTTGGCTGCCTGATTTTTGAGGCATACTGCTGTCTCCTCCGCTTTGCCCGCTGTGGAGCTGTCTGACTGTGACGAATCGCCGGTGCTCTACCTGCAGCTGGTCCAGTCGGACTGAACCATTTTACGTAAATAGAGGGGGGAAGGGAGGGCCCTGCATGTGTTGATGCTTCCAAAACAAATAAAGGTATTGTTATCAGGACCCTAGAATCCGTCTCCTTTAACCCCCCCTTTTCGGCGCCCCTGGATGGCTGCGTGCAATAAAGTCACAAAGTTGCAACAAACCGCCGGGCTCGTCATTCACTCTCAGCTGTAAAGACCCTCTTCCGGGTAAAGTGAAGGTTGTTAGACCCGAAGTACGGCTCTGGAGGAACGTCTCCTCTGCGGCGAGGCGTGCTTTCTGTGGGTGGGGGAAAGCACGCCTCTTCTTTTCCACCGGAGCGCTCCAATAAAACACACTAAGATCTTCAGTTTCTAGCCGATACTACATAAAAATAACGTAAAATAACGCAGTAACGCATCATGCAGTAACGGTAACTGAGTTACTGTATATAAAAAAATAACGTGTTAGATTACTAGTTACCGCCGAAACTAACGGCGTTACAGTAACGCGTTACTTAGTAACGCTTTAGTCCCAACACTGGACAAAGCTATGTATCGAAAATATGGTACCGTGTGATTTTACGTGAATCGATACCTAGTAGTACAGATGGAATTCGATAGCTAGCTTTAAAAGTACCAAATTCAAAACCTAAGCTGTAATACAATATTGGAAAATATTGTAGTACATATGAAATTGTATGCAGAGTTTGACTTTTCTACACCGACAGTAAGTTAGAACAAGCTTTAGCGTTAAAATGAAAATGTGTGTCTCCACTGGATGAACGAGTCCATTTAGCAGGAGTTGTCCTTCCAAGAATTTCCCTATTGGCGTTAGCAGAGACACCATGCCAAGATGGCATTGTGGCGGATCTGTAAGCACTGTTTTGTTTTTAAAGGACGACTTAGCATCCCTGGGCAGGAAACCCTGAGTAACATCTCACAGAAGAGTGTGTTTGTCTTTCAACGTTGGGTTTCACTTATAAAGTAGCTGAGACGTTGTTAACTTAGTAATGGATATGGACACATCCTCCTCATTCTTGTGCCACAGAGCGCAGGAAGAGGAGAAAAGCACTTCCTCTATCACCTTGACACTCGCCCTTTGTCTCTGTGAGGCTGTCAGCTTCTCGTTGTCATTTCCCATGTCAGCTCAAATACACCTCTCACTTTTAAAATACATTTGATCTCTATTCAGTCATTATTGTTGCTTTTTATGTGCTGAATTGCGCAACTCACAGGCCACAACATTAAAAACAACTGGACTGTTTTTAGCTTGTGCTCCATAAACTCGCTCTATAACTCTGCAAGTATTTATTTATTTTTTTAATGGTAACATCATGGCTGTTTTGTGCATCACTACAAAAAAAGAAACTAGAAGAGGAAACAAAAAAACACATTAGAAAGTAGGTACTGTAATTGTACTGATATAGAGCATACCTACAGTACAGTGAGTGCTCGGTGCCCCACCATTTTCTTTCCAAATAAAAACACAACAAAACTCAAAATCTTACACTCAACATGCATTCCGAACATGCATACCTGATTTTACTGAACTGTGAAAGTGATCTAGAGTAATGACACTTAAACACAACAAACTTCATGAGTTTGTAATAATCGGCATGTTTCCACAGCAGACATTTTCCTAAATGTTTCTCTTAGGTGCATATCATGTCCTCCATATTTTTAGGATTCAAATGCAATTAGTTTAGCTTTAGAATCAGTTTTTGTTATAGGAACTATTGTAAACATACTTAATCTGTCCCAACCTGTCGTCCTCATCTCTGACTTGTACAGATTACTCATGCAAGAGAAGAAGTAAAATAAATGCACTGTTGAAATTGTGTATTTACACTTGATTATAAGTGACAGTGAGATATGATAAAAGGGATATTCTGCTGCTTTCAGATTAACATGGCTGTGCAATAGGTCATGTATTGTTTATTTTTAAATTATTTTTGTAGATTTGCATAGTTTACATTACCACGTCTTCTATGATTATCATCACAAGATTTTTCCTTTTTCACCTGCTGGGGTGGCATCCCACCAAGAACACAGAGTTAAGGCGTTAGACACTCACTGAGCTAAAATCGTACTCTGCGGTGCAAAAATGTGTGCCCATTTGTGCTTTTAGTAAGAATGATGCGGTGCAATTCAGTTCCTGTTTAGACGTGACGTCATACATCATCGTCTACTTCAGGGTGAAATATAGACGAGGATATTCCTGTTCTGTGTGGCATAGAAATCAAAATGTTTTCCTCCATAACTTTTTTAGTCTTTTTGACTTTGCTTCAACCGTTGTGGAGCCATGGAGACTCTAATGAGCATCACAATTTTGTAGTCCCTCAAAAAGGCACAAGCTGTTAACATGACTTTTCCAGATACTGTCCTGATTGGATTTTACCTACTGAAGAACTGATTTTACCTTATTTTAGGTATCTTTTTAGTCCTTATGGCTAAACAGATACTAATCCAGCAAGTTGACCTTGGGTTAGGCATATTCAATCAGCACCTTCAATCAATGCTGATGAAAAAAAAAAGTGTTATTGTTCCTTTGCTCCTATTGTCGAGAAATTACAACTGAGTACCGGATGTCACGTCTGGAAAAATATGCTGCTACTCGCTCCTGCGAAAACGCTAAGTACTGTCTTTTGATCTGCTTCTAATTGTTTTACATATGTCTTTATTCAATCTCAAACATATTTAGTAGTCTTATCCATACTTGCCAACCTTGAGACCTCCGATTCCGGGAGGTGGGGGGTGGGGTGGGGCGTGGTTGGGGGCGGGCGGCGTGGTTGGGGGCGTGTTTGAGAGGGGAGGAGTATATTTACAGCTAGAATTCACCAACTCTAGTATTTCATGTATATTTTATATATATATATATATATATATATATATATATATATATATATATATATATATATATATATATATATATATATACACAGTATATATGTATGAAATACTTGACTTTCAGTGAATTCTAGCTATATATATATATATATATATATATATATATATATATATATATATATATATATATATATATATATATATATATATATATATACACAGTATATATGTATGAAATACTTGACTTTCAGTGAATTCTAGCTATATATATATATATATATATATATATATATATATATATATATATTAGGGATGTCCGATAATGGCTTTTTGCCGATATCCGATATTCCGATATTGTCCAACTCTTTAATTACCGATACCGATATCAACCGATACCGATATCAACCGATATATGCAGTCGTGGAATTAACACATTATTATGCCTAATTTGGACAACCATGTATGGTGAAGATAAGGTACTTTTTAAAAATAATAATAAAATAAGATAACTAAATTAAAAACATTATCTTGAATAAAAAAGAAAGTAAAACAATATAAAAACAGTTACATAGAAACTAGTAATTAATGAAAATGAGTAAAATTAACTGTTAAAGGTTAGTACTATTAGTGGACCAGCAGCACGCACAATCATGTGTGCTTACAGACTGTATCCCTTGCAGACTGTATTGATATATATTGATATATAATGTAGGAACCAGAATATTGATAACAGAAAGAAATGGGGGAGGGAGATTTTTTGGGTTGGTGCACTAATTGTAAGTGTATCTTGTGTTTTTTATGTTGATTTAATAAAAAAATAAAAAATAAAAAATAAAAACCAAAAAAAACGATACAGATAATAAAAAAACCGATACCGATAATTTCCGATATTACATTTTAACGCATTTATCGGCCGATAATATACATATATATATATATATATATATATATATATATATATATATATATACATATATACATATATATATATATATATATATATATATATATATATATATATATATATATATATATATATATATATATATATATATATATAAATATATATATATATATATATATATATATATATATATATATATATATATATATATATATATATATATATATATATATATGTATATATTTTTTTTAGATTTAGATGTCAGTATTGTCCTGTTTAAGAGTGTCACAACATTGCTGTTTACGGCAGACGAACTGCTTTACGGTAGACGAAAACGTGACTGCTGTTGTTGTGTGTTGTTACCGCGCTGGGAGGACGTTAATGAAACTGCCTAACAATAAACCCACATAAGAAACCAAGAACTCACCCTCAATCATTCTACAATTATAACGTGATTGGGCAGGCACGCTGTTTATCTTGTGGGAAAGCGGACGTGAAAACAGACTGTCGCCGCTGTCCCCACTCAGGTCCGCATGGAGCTGGAGGGGGCGTGGCCTCCAGCTCCGGCTGAATTCCGGGAGATTTTCGGGAGAAAATTTCTTCCGGAAGGTTTTCGGGAGAGGCGCTGAATTCCGGGAGTCTCCCGGAAAATCCGGGAGGTTTGGCAAGTATGGTCTTATCAAACTTACAAAGCACCCACTCTTTGTCTCACCGACTCTATCTCAGCTTGCTAGCTGCTAAATTAACGAAGCTAAGCTAGTGGCGGTCCAAAGCAACTATGCTCCGAAAGCGTCTGCTTCCTCATGCGGCTGCTACTCTTCGCCTATAGCTCCGAAGACAGCAATAAATCGACTCGGTGAAAGAAACAACGTGTGTATGGCTGCCTGCTCTTCGTGCACAGTTCTCATGGATAGGTTGTCCTTACTAGAAGACCGTGTCGGCCAGTTAGAGCAAAGTAATTTCATAACATTAGACGCCGTGACACATTTGCTAGCGTTAGCTGTAGCGAGCTGACTAGCCCAGCTTGTAGCAGCCCTAAGCAGCCTGAACCAGTTGAGATGCATGATTGATTTAGCCCTTTAACTAGTCCTACACCCTAGTCTACCGGACACCACACCTTAGTTATAGAGGACTCCATCACCCGGAATAGACAGCTTAGTAAACCAGCCATAATTAAGCGTATTCCCGGGGCCAGAGCACCCAAAATTTAAGCTAGTCTTAGGGAGCTGACTGGCAACAGGCTTAGTAAACACATATGACAGGCTAATCACACCACTAGCTACGCGAACATAGTTGTACATGTCGGCTCCAATGACACTAGGATGAGACTTAAAAGCTAGGACTTGTAAGCTCGCTAGAAAGATGTCTCTGCATTGAGTACTTGTCTCTGGCCCCCTGCATGCGAGAGGCCATGATGAGAGGTATAGCAGATAGTCTCGCTTAACAAGTGGTTGGCTAGTTTTTGTAGAGAACAGAGACTAACGTTTATTGATAATTGGCCCTCTTTCTGAGGCAAACCGGGCTTGCTGAGGAGGGACGGCCTTTACCCTAACCGGGAAGGCGCCATCACTCTCCAGAAATATACAGTATATTACTATTTGAGTTAAGCTTGACTAACTACACTACAGCAAGCTTGGACACAGGGAACTGCAGTGTCAGTGAGCCAGAGTGAGGAGTCACTTAAGGTAAAACTAACCAGCGCCAGAGTGGAAAATTCCTGCACACATAGCATTTATTGTAGAATAATACACAACTCCCGTAAAGTTTTTTCTGTAGTGACTGTGCCAGAGGTGAACATGCATTCTACTGAGTTGGCAAGTTATGACCCATTAAATATATTGCGGCACCAAGCAAATAATCTCAAGATCCCCATCATATTAATTCCAAGATGTGATCGAAATTATTTAAATCGCACTACAGAAAATAGGCATAAGGTTATTAATATCATTACTACAGCTACCATTAACAAAAATGCCTCAAAACAGCCCACTACCTATAATATGGGCTTTTTAAACATCAGATCATTGTCTCCCAAAACGTTATTAGTTAATGAGGTCATTAGAGACAACAATCTTAACGTCATTGGTCTCAGTGAAACTTGGCTAAAACCAGATTGATTTTCCCCACTTAACGAGGCATTAATAACCAATGAAAACCGTTACCTTATCCCTAACCTAAGTAATAAATATAAATCATTTGAGGTGCTTACTATGAGGTCTGTCACACCACTACCTATCCATCTGGCTGTTATCTAAAGCCTCCCTGGGCCCTACCCGAATTTTATCAGTGAATTTTCAGAGTTTGTCGCTGATCTAGTGACGCACATAGATAATATAATTATAATGGGGGATTTTAATACTCGTATGAATACCCCGTCAGACATGGCAGTACATGGCGATCTAGACTCTAATTGATAGCTGTGGTCTTACACAAATAATAAATGAACCTACGCATCGCAGCGATAAATATGATAGACCTATAGTCCTTGTCAGGGGTGTCACAACCTCCAAAGTTATGGTACTCCCTTACACTAAAGTAATGTCCAATCATTACCTTATAAAATTTGAAGTTCTGACTCATTGTCAACAAGTTACTAATAACCAATGCTTTAGCAGCCGCAACTTTAATGCCATCACAACTACGACTCTTGCTAGCCTACTTCCTTCGATATTGGCACCATTCCCAAATTATGTGGGCTCCATCAATAACCTCAGCAACAATTTTAATGATGCCCTGCGCTACGCCATTAATAGTATAGCACCGCTAAAGCTAAAAAAGGCCCATCAAAGGCGTACCATGTGGTTTACAGAAGAAACCAGAGCTCTTAAACTATCATGTAGAAAGCTGGAATGCAAATAGCGGGTGGCTAAACTAAAGGTTTTCCATCAAGCATGGAGTGATAGATTAATAAATTATAAACATGCGCTTACCTTAGCGGAAACTAATTACTAGTCCAATGTCATCCGCGCCAATAAAAACTATCCTAAATAATTGTTCAGTACAGTAGCATAGCCAACCCAACAAGGGACTTCTCCCAGTAGCTCCACCCACTCGGCTGATGACTTTAGGAAATTATTTACTAAGAAAATTGAATTTATTAGAAAGGAGATTAAAGATAACGCGTGCCAGCTCCAACTGGGTTCTATTAACACAGATACGAATTTATGTAAGACGGATATTGCCCTCCAAATTAATCCCTCTCTTTTTGAAGAAATAACATTAACGGAACTCCTCTGACTTGTAAATGAGACAAAACAAACAACATGTTTACTTGACCCACTTCCTGGAAAACTTATCATGTAGCTGTTTGTAATAATGGGACCATCAGTGCTAAATGTTATTAACGTATCTGGTACTGTTGTCCTAACATTAAAAAAAAGCAGTTATTCATCCTCTGCTCAAAAGACCTAACCTCCATCCTGACCTCAGGGTAAACTAAAATGTTTTGTTTAGTTTTGAATTTCCTTAGTTGTTTAGTTCTGTTTCAGCACCCTTGTTTGTTTACTTTGTTGCTATGGGTACTGAGTTTTTTTCATCTGCCTCTGATTAGTGGTCGGGACACTCACCTGCTCCCGTTCACTAATCAGAGAGCTAGTTATTCCTGCCTCGCGCCATTCTCTGCCTGGCAATCTTATTCGCAACATGCGACACTTACGTTGGGTGGGTTGGTCCATAGGCTGGATAGGAGAATACTAATAAGAGGAATGTGTGTGACTGCTAGTGTGTAATAGGGCGAATAGGGGCCTTAGGGATTCTACCCCATACCTTTTTTATTCAAATTGGCCATGTACAAAATCCAATATACGATACAGAGCAGGGGTTTTCAAACATGTTTCACCAACTACAACCTCAGAAAACACTTAGCTCTCCAACTACCAACATAAAGACCAACAATAAACTACAGTAGTGTAGTAGGCCCAAGTGTTCATTAAAAACAGAAGGCATAAGTTGTATTTAACAAATATATTTAATATGTTAGGCCACTGTAACATTACACACAGTTTGTACAGTAACACTGTGTTTGAATATAGGAAAATAAAACACTCTACTTAAATAATGAATCAAATAAAATCTGTTTGTGTCTCAATTGTTTATTTTGGCATCGACAATGGCCGATAGTAGTCGGATTGTAACGACTTACATTGAAGGCTTATAAACCTTTGATAATGGTTTGAGTCACATCAATACAATATTTAATTAAGTGATTATTTGGCATACCACTAGATGAAGACCACTTACCACTAGTGGTATGCGTACCACAGAGTACTGTATGTAGGTATAAAATTTGAATGTTTGAGCGCTTTCATTTGTAAATTGTACTCCCTGCAATTGGTGCCAAATCCACAAGAAAGAAGCTTAATAGAAGAGAGCAAGAAGTCAAAGGGGTGGAGTGTCGTATTTGACATTGGTTTTAGTCTGAGAATGAGAAAATGAAAAAGTGTGTGATATTGTTGATCGTATACCACAAAAGTATTTTCCTGTTTGCAATTTGGCTCATTGGCCAGAGTTGCAAGTTTGATATTAATTTCTGCACAGCTAATTGTCAAAAAATAAAATAAATATTATTACCAATTGATTTTGTTTCTCACTTTTTAATTAGTCACTGCATGTAAAATGAAGTGACTTTTATTTTAATCCAGGAGATGGCGCCAATATGGAACACCGACACAATATCAGTGTTGTGTCAATACAGCCAGTGAGTGTGCCAAACATTTACCAAGGCGGGTGTTTCAATCACTTTTTTTTTGTTTTTGTTGTTGTTTTTATTTGCTATTTTCGAGTATAAATGTAACCCACATAACCTAAAAAAAAATAATTCTTTATCGGCGTTTTTTCTTAGATATGTTGGTCCAGTGCCAAATTGTACAACACAAGTTTTAAGAAAGTCCAATGCTCCCTTACCCGCTGGGTGGTTATATCAGAGCCACCATTCCCTTTCAAGTCATGTTTTGGCCATGCCAAATTAACAGCCACCCTTTGGGTCAAACGCTGCGTGCGAGCGTAGCGACGGGAGAGGCGCGTGTGAGTGAAAGGCACCAATTGGAGCGACGTGCACGGTTCTCCGCAACTGGCTGCACGCTGAAAGCCTTCAAAGCCATTTTCCTCTCTCTCACTCTGGCTTGCAGCTCGCCGCTCATGAAGAAGCCAAACAAAAATATTGGCTGTTTGGCTCTGATTATACTGTCATTGTGGGACAAGGCAGACAGTTTTATGTACGTTTTATTGCATCCCGGATGTGTCGAGAGTCAATAGGTCATGTCAGTGTTTATTTAGACCTGAGCTTGTCCAACGTACCTTAAAATATGAGAGTTGATGTGGGCTGGCAGCTCCGTCTGGCACTGTTGTCACAACCAGCTAAGGTGTGGCGGCAGCAGGGCACGGCGGAAAGCTTGATTAATGACCGACACTCTTGTTTACCTTTTACCTTTTGTTGCATTATCTCCTCAACTCACGGCATACTGTAGTCCTAGCATTCATTGCTGAGCCTGCTGCCTGTACTCATGATGTATCAAACAATACCGCAACAGGTTTCGCAAGCCTTAAAAATGTGCTTTCTTCATGTTTTGAAGCTTCAAAAACTCTAAAGATTAAAATCTGGTTAGCAGGAAATACGTGAGAAGAAATTCTTGACCTGCAGGATACCCACCTGACATGTCAGCAATACAAAACAATCACACAAATAAGTTCAGTCATTTGTAAATAAGGCACCAAAGTAGCAGTTGAGTCACCTATTTAACCAGCTTGATTGTTAATGTTTTGTGTTTAATTTTCCCTCTATAGGGATTTGTATCAAATATTCCACAATATCACCGGTGCTGATGTAAAGGGCTGTAACCACACCAAAAAAGTAGCATCACAGGCAACAAATGCTTCAAGGTGATATTGTGCAAGTAATGTCTTGTAAGTAATGTAGCGCCCCGGCAGAAGATGCTCTGGCCTTATTACCCTAACACTCAAACAGTAGCTCTCAGTTCCAACATGTTGCCGCTTTGTCACAACAGCAACACAACCTTTCCTCATTAAGTTAAAGTTAAAGTTAAAGTACCAATGATTGTCACACGCACACTAGGTGTGGTGAAATGTGTCCTCTGCATTTGACCCATCCCCTTGATCACCCCCTGGGAGGTGAGGGGAGCAGTGGGCAGCAGCGTAGCCGCGCCCGGGAATCATTTAATCACTATTTATGGCCACAGAGAGTTCTGAATATCAATATTACAACACCAAAAAGTATTATTTTTGCACATTATCTGAAGCAGTGTTTCTTAACCATAGGGCCATGGCCCATAGGCGCCAATCTACATTTATGCCAGTGGGTGCTCGGACGGGCGGTAAATCTGACGCTACTTTTCAGAGCATACGCGGTTTTTGCTTGGTGGTGAGAAATAATTTGCCATCAATCCTACGTGGGTGCTCGGAATTGTGGGTGCTTCGGGGCCCGAGCACCCACAGGATATGCGCCTATGCCATGGCCCATTGTTGGGCCGCGAGCGCCCCCTAGAGGAACGCCAAAAAATGTATGTTTCTCAGTTGTGGTCCGTACGGCAGCTGTGGTGCTCAGTTGTTATACATATTCTGTGTTATATGTGTTTTATTTTGCACAATTGCATCAAGAAAAATTCCTAATTTGTGAACCCGTTCTCAAACAATGGCAATAAAAACTATTCTGATTCTGATTCTGATTCTGATTCTGATTCTGATTCTGATATTTCCACCACTATATTTGATTTATATTTGGAATCAGCCTGACCTAAGCCTGGATACTAATCTTAAAACACACATGCTTTCATATCATTTAAAAGGTTTAGCCTGTTAAACTGTTTGTAGGTTAGATATCATTATTGAATCCGATTAAAATCAAGAGTAAGATTGCTAACTCAGTGTTACTACTTGAATGGGCCCCAGGCCCCCTTGTAGTGAAATTAATGGGTCCTGAGGTCAAAAAAGTTAAGAACTTCTGTTTTAAAGTACTGATTTGGCACGGGTATCAATTAAATCTTCCCTATTTCTAACTTTAGGGTTGTGTGGCTCTGTTGGCAGAGCGGTCCTGCCAGCAACTTTAGTGTTCCTGATTCGTATCCAGCTTTCGCCATCCAAGTCACAGCCGTTGTGTCCTTGGGCAACACACTTCACCCACCTTGCTCCTGACGTGTTGTAGTTAGCGCCGTGCATGGCAGCTACTGCCATCAGTGTGTGAATGAGTGACTGTGATGTATAATGTAAAGTGCTTTTTTGTATTGTGCAGGTATAGTAAAAGCCCCATATAAATACAGACCTTTTTTTTTATAGGGAACAAATATACATAGACTTGATAATTATATAAAGATATCTCAGTTGGAATAGTGCAAAACCTAATAAAAATAAATACATACAGTTACATTTGTAAATAATAAATGAACAAAACAAAACAAAATATGTTTGTGGGAACATACACTACCGTTCAAAAGTTTGGGGTCACCCAAACAATTTTGTGGAATAGCCTTCATTTCTAAGAACAAGAATAGACTGTCAAGTTTCAGATGAAAGTTCTCTTTTTCTGGCCATTTTGAGCGTTTAATTGACCCCACAAATGTGATGCTCCAGAAACTCAATCTGCTCAGAGGAAGGTCAGTTTTGTAGCTTCTGTAACGAGCTAAACTGTTTTCAGATGTGTGAACATGATTGCACAAGGGTTTTCTAATCATCAATTAGCCTTCTGAGCCAATGAGCAAACACATTGTACCATTAGAACACTGGAGTGATAGTTTCTGGAAATGGGCCTCTATACACCTATGTAGATATTGCACCAAAAACCAGACATTTGCAGCTAGAATAGTAATTTACCACATTAGCAATGTATAGAGTGTATTTCTTTAAAGTTAAGACTAGTTTAAAGTTATCTTCATTGAAAAGTACAGTGCTTTTCCTTCAAAAATAAGGACATTTCAATGTGACCCCAAACTTTTGAACGGTAGTGTATATAAATGTTTTGTTTAAACTTTTATAGTCAAATCAGCTGTTTTAGGCATTGAAATATTGAACAGTGGTGTCTATATATTCATTTAAAAAAAACTCTATTCGTAATATGTAACAAAAGGTTGGACAAAGACTGAATTGTACAGAAACAAATCCATTTTCATAATACATATTGCAAATCAGTTCTAATCTGAACAAAAAACAAATTGTATAGCATTTAGTTATAGATTTACATGCACAAGAAAATGTAAAATGGATAGAAATTATAAATGAAATGGATAAAGAACATTTAGGAACACTTTTAATTGATTGAAGACTTGTGGGCGAAGAAGGCGATGAGTGAACAAAGAGGAAGTGAAAGGAGAGGCACTCTAATACTAAGCTTCAAGTTTTTCCTTCAATTGAACAATATTTGTCACCTTCTTTTAATCAATGTGTTGACACTTGCCACTTTGTTTGACCCCATGGTGGCTTATTTTGCAGTAGTACTTAACATAATCGGCACAGACACTGAGTCACCAATGCATGCAGTTCTATGTTTGGGAACTCCATTCCACATAATGACATGCAGCCTAGATTGTTTCACTCAATGTTTGGCTGTACGAATACCAAGTGTGACACAGTGTGTGTGGCAGTTTGGGTTTTGTGTTGTTGTTTTTCCTCTTATTGTTCTACTTCATGTTTTGTGGTTTGTTCTGCAGGGATTTTACCCCTACATCTGAGCGCTATTACCCTCACCTGTCCCTGATTGCCAATCAGGAGGGTTTATACATCAGTATCGCCTGCCTCTAAACAATGGTTCATGGTTTCCTACATGCCATATGCTATATGAGTGTTGTGTTTCAATTGTGCACGTGTTACCTTGCTGCTGATACGTACCCTGCACTAGTCCTTAAAGGATTGAACCTGTTTACCTGTGTTGTTTTTGCATCCTGGGGTCACGCCAAACAACACCATGCTGCGCTGTGACAAAGACGACGAAAACCGCTGGGGAAGGTTTTTAGCGAAAACCGGATCTTCTAAAAAGTGGGATGTATTGAGCCACTGTACTGAAAAAAAAAATGAACTATTCTGTTTTTAGTTTGGTTTAAATGTCATCTATAAAGTCTGACACCAGTTAAATATTGCATTAAGTTTTCTTCCCAACACAGGAACATATGTTTACTTATGATTTGTAGGCTCCAACTTTTTTTAGACAAGACTTTCTTCCCTAAAGCCAAAGACACTATTTTGGTTTATGACTCGCATTTGTTGTCACCGGCGTCATTTATCACCTAATAAGACTTTAGGCAAAATAGATAACTTGACTCTAGAGACACAGATTATCTTGCTGTTGGTAACATGTAGTACAGATTGTATTTATTTCAGCACACTTGAAAAAAGAATTAAACAATACTTGATCATTAGGTCCGTACCCAGATCTTCCCTAAAATGAATTGATTTTTATGAACTGATTTCAAACTGTTGTTTATAAATTGCATAATAGCCTTTACCAGAGACGTTCTATGCGTTCATAGGCCTCTCAGCTCCATGTGGTTACAGTGTATCCGCTTTACGACCAATTTTGCTGGAATCGGCCAAAGACTGAAAAACCTCCTAAGATCAAATGTGAAATGACACGTTTCCATTTGGAAAGTCAAATGTCATCATGTCGCGTCTCGGACCGTTTTTGGCCCTTTTCGAGCATCCGGTTGATGTGGTGAGCTGGCGGTGCAAGTAGAAACATGGCGAAGACACATTTATCATCCTCCAGACTCCAGAGCTGTAATACTGCCTGGCTGCACACTTCAGGGATAGTCAGCGCTCGGGCGGTAAAAAGAAAAAAAAGTAAAAAGAATAACTTGACTTAGAAGTATTACATCTTACTTGAAGACTTTAAGACAGGGATATTCAATTGTTTTGGGGGCCACATTTCCAGAAAGCTAGGATCGGGGAGACGGACCTCTCTCTTCACGAGTAGGCATGTTTTGTATATTCCAGAGAACCTGTGTCCTCTACAGTACACATTTGATTTTTGGGTCTTTATTTTGTCAGAGTTACAGGACCTTCTGCAAAAATGTGAGTCCCTCAAATGTGTTTTGAACTGAATTCGCAGGTCACCTTTTAATTAGCCCAATTGCTGAAAAAAAGAGGACCAAAAATGGAACTTTGAGAAACACCACTCGTATAACTAAAGAAGTTGAACAAACAACTACTGACTGCATCTGACGTAAACAAGCTACAGCAACACCTTAGTTACATAAATCACATTACAAATAAAAATGCTACTTTCCAAAAAGGAGAGGACTTAAAGGGATGCCTTGAGTAATGCCTCAGTTATGTAAATCACAGGTTTTGACCCAAGTGTTTTCTGTTTTCTAGCAAGGATCAGAGTAAATGTCAATGCAAGGATCTGCCAATGGGTCTAAGTCAGGGGTCGGCAACCCAAAATGTTGAAAGAGCCATATTGGAGCAAAAATACAAAAACAAATTTGTCTGGAGCCGCAACAAATTAAAAGCCATATTATATACAGATAGTGTGTCATGAGATATACATTGAATTGAGATGACTTAAAGGAAACTAAATGAGCTCAAATATAGCTACAAATGAGGCATAATGATGCAATATGTACATATAGCTAGCCTAAATAGCATGTTAGCATCTATTAGCTTGCAGTCATGCAGTGACCAAATATGTCTGATTAGCACTCCACACAAGTCAATAACATCAACAAAACTCACCTTTGTGCATTCACGCACAACGTTAAAAGTTTGGTGGACAAAATGAGACAGAAAAAGAAGTGGCATGAAACACGTCCTAGAAAGTCGGAGCAAGTTATACATGGAAACAAACTAAGGTGAGTTCAAGGACCGCCAAAATTAGTAGGACAAAACGGCGCTCGCCAAATACTCGAATCAGTGAAGCATGTTTAATACAAACAGTGTGCTTTATAACAATTAGGGAGGTTTGTGTCATGTTTGTCCTCATACAGAAACCATATTAAAACAAAACTTTTTTTTTTTTTCCCCCTCATCTTTTTCCATTTTTCTTTCTTCAGAGAGCCACTAGGGCGGCACTAAAGAGCCTCATGCGGCTCTAGAGCCGCGGGTTGCCGACCCCTGGTCTAAGTTGAACACAACATGAGCACTCTCGTGTTTTTAGGAATTTGCTGCAAAAATATTTGTCTACCATGTTTTGAACTGAACTCATTAGGGCAGGAGGCGGCACAGTGTCATCCCCGGGACGGATTTGGCCCTGCTTTAGGACATTAAAGGCCTGATCTACTTAAGATTTGAGTGTATTAGAACGCTTGCAAACTCGATATGACACGCAAAGCTTATCTACTAAACTCGTGCGCAGAGGATTGTGCCTACTAAATGAGTAAAAAAGGGACCCAATTCATTTAGCGTATGTCATAATGAATATGCAGAATAAATGCTCATCATCAGAACGCCCACAATACTAAGAGGAGAAAATGCAAGTATAATTTTTGGCATATGCAGTGTGATTTATCAAGATTAAAATTGTTCTACATGGAGCTGTTTTGCAAACTGTATTTAGCATGTCTAGAAAGGACATGCAAACTGGCAGTTTTGGAGAAATAGCTGTGAGAAAAGAGGCAATCACCCAGCAGCTGCATCTTATGTATGCTTGTCAATGTAAAGGGACTGTCGATAAAGATATATATATATATATATATATATATATATATATATATATATATAAGACATATTGTCAATTCAACAATATAATTGCATAATTTAATGGCTGCTAGATTACTTAATGGGCTGATTGAAACAAGTCAAATGAATGCGTTTTAGTGTCTGCTGGCATAATAATAATAATGGATTAGATTTACGTTTGTATATAGCGCTTTTCTAGACACTCAAAGCGCTTCACAGAGAAGTGAGAACCCATCATTCATTCACACCTGGTGGTGGAAAGCTACATTTGTAGCCACAGCTGCCCTGGGGTAGACTGACGGAAGCATGGCTGCCATTTTGTGCCTACAGCCCCTCCGACCACCACCCATCATTCATCATTCATTCACCAGTGTGAGTGGCACTGGGGGCAAGAGTGAAGTGTCCTGCCCAGGGACAAAACGGCAGTGATTTGGATGGTAAGAGGCATATATCTTTGTATAATGTTTTTTTTCTTTTATACTGTATGAATATAAACGTCCTGTCTTGCGTCTGGAATATGCCAGGGCATGCTCACAGTTAGTGCCAGCATTTTTAACAAACGCACATTTGGCGCGCTAAAAAAGTGGATTCCATTGTAGATGCGCTGCAGGACTGCTTCTAAAATGCCCAGAAAAAAAGTGTTACACGGCTGCTGCATGTTTCAAAACATAGCAAAATGGCACAGGTAGGCGCATGATAACATGAATGTGCAGTAAATGATTGTCTCCATAGTGAAAGCCGCTTAGTAAAAACATAAACCTCGTTTAAATAAGGCGGTCTGCACCATTTATCAGTTGTACATGCATTCTTAGTAGGTCACACGCAACACAACATGCCCACTAATTGTACACGCAATTTTATATCTTGCAAGCTCTGTTTAGCACGTGTTATTTGGATCTTAGTAGATCATGCCCTAAGTGTGGTGGTATGATAAATCCTTGTACTAATGTTCTTTTACAGCTTCACTTTATGTTCCTTGAAGGCAACACAGTCTGCAACGTAACATTGTGCCTGCAGCAAAGAACAAAAGTGAATTTGTCAAAAGTTACATTGTGCTTGACAAAGACTGTCCATTCCACTGTTATACATGTTTTCATGTGCTGTGTTTCCATGGTAAATCCATTAATTTGAAACATAAGACACTAAAACATGCTGACACTCACCTTCTTCATAACTGACTCCAAGCCAACTTTCTTTTTAAAAAGGCTTCTCTTGCAGCTTTGTCTTTTTTTCCAGGACTTGTCTCACCTGCCATGTGGCCTGTCCTGAAATGATCTCTATAGTTGACTTAAAAGTGGTGCAAAGAGTATAAGAGAAAGCCCCCAAGGTAGTGTTACACCCCCTCAGGGCATTCAAAATGCATCGAGTCTTTTACCCTGGAAAATAAAGATAGAAGACGGTACATGTGATGGATCGTTTAAGTTTGATTTGAGGGCCCGTTCTTGCATTTTGGAGAAACTCTGTCATCATTTGATGGCTGCTAGGAGAATTTATGTGTGGTCACTTTTAAATCCATTACAGTTATAGACGGCTACTCTTTGGCCGAAATACAGGCTTGAAATAGCCTATTCTGTGCAGATTGGATCCAAATATAAATGATATTGATACCAAGGGTCGTACCAGTATCGGATTAGCACTCGCATGATGAGACTGATCATTTTCAGTTTTTTATTTATTTATTTATTTTCAAACATCTGTGTTTTTTTTTTGTTTGTTTTGTGTTTTTTACATTAAACATACATTTGTTTAAATCTGTTCTCTTAAACCACTATTGGTAACATATGCTAATACTGTGTTGGATGGGTATATTATATTTATTTTATATCATCTGAAGCAGATAAAAAAAACATACCTTCAACTTTCAAAAATGTTGTATTGCTGAAAAAGACTTTATTACTGTGTTTATGTTCCTTTCAGCATTTTTTGTAGCTGATGTTTTATTTTAGTAAACATAAGCCTGTTAAACAAAATAAATGACTATATAAAGCCACTTTGTTGGTTATGCGTCTATCTTTATAATAATGTAAGGAATTTCAATGAAAATACCTCAAGTTAAGGGCTATTCTCAACATTGTTTGGATGAGATTTAAAAACATATTATACATTTCATTATTAACTATAATCGCTCATTTTTATTTAAAGCAGTAATTTATATAGGCTATAGCAGTGGTCCCCAACCACCGGGCCGCGGCCCAGTACCGGTCCGTGGATCGATTGGTACCGGGCCGAACAAGAAATATATATATATATATATATATATATATATATATATATATATATATATATATATATATATATATATATATATATATATATATATATATATATATATATATATATATATATATATATATATATATATATATATATATATATATATATTTAAAATTAAATCAACATAAAAAACACAAGATACACTTACAATTAGTGCACTAACCCAAAAAACCTCCCTCCCACATTTACACTCATTCACACTCATTCGCACAAAAGGGTTGTTTCTTTCTGTTATTAATATTTCTGGTTCCTACATTATCTATCAATATAGATCAATACAGTCTTCAGGGATACAGTCCGTAAGCACATATTATTGTATTTTTTTATGACAAATAAAAACAAAACAAAAAAGAACCCCCCCGTCCGTGGGACAAATTCTCAAGCGTTGTACAAAAAAGGTTGGGGACCACTGGGCTATAGGGCCAATGTTTATTAAATGATCACAAATCAGTTTTTATATATATTTTTTTGCCTCAAATCTTTGCTTGTTCTTATGTACAGTATGTAAAGGCAAAAACGCAAACTCAATCAATTATTTTGAAACATTCCAACTAAAAAGCCCTGTTTTTTATGCTATCGCCAACACAAGCCCTGTATTTACTTGGTATCGGATTGGTACCAAAGTTTGCAGTCTCGCCTGCACCCTCACTTTTCAAGAGTCAAAAGTGTCGCCATCATAAAAACCTTTATTCACTGTAAGGGTAATGTTTTATGTCACTGAAACATTCTTAACTGACATACAATGTAACAATGTGTTCTGATATGCCAAAAAATAAAAATTCAACACTGTCTCACCTTTTGACGAATCGTGACGGAGACAAAGCAAACACGGAGGGCTTGCTCAAGGCGAGTAAACTTCACGCATCATGCTGTTTTGACATTCTTACGGTCACTGACATGCTAGTGAATAAATAAGTGTAACTGCTGCAATATTAAAAGCGAACAAAAACAAACTATTCTGTGACCTGTGACATATTAAGACGCAAGGCTAACGTGTAAAATAAGACTGACGGCGTATGCCTTCTTTTATTATTGATTTTGGTTGATTTATTATCACTTTTAGCTGTATTGTACACACAGGACACACCAAATGCAGGGGCGGGTCTGATTGAGGAAGAGCTTAACCCCAATGAGCGACTAATTTTTTTTAGCATATACTAAAATGTGGTGCTTTTTTTCTTTTAAATGATCTCAACTTTCAAATTCTGGCAGCTTTAAAACACACAAAAATCATTAGATTACGCTGACGGATTAATATGCTTTAATGAAGCAAAATTATTATTATCCAAGCTTCCCATGTAAAAACGTAAGGAATATTAAAGGCCTACTGAAAGGATTTTTTTTTATTCAAACGGGGATAGCACGGCGTGGCGACGTTGGTAGAGTGGCTGTGCCAGCAATCGGAGGGTTGCTGGTTACTGGGGTTCAATCCCCACCTTCTACCATCCTAGTCATGTCTGTTGTGTCCTTGGGCAAGACACTTCACCCTTGCTCCTGATGGGTGCTGGTAGCGCCTTGCATGGCAGCTCCCTCCATCAGTGTGTGAATGTGTGTGTGAATGGGTGAATGTGGAAATACTGTCAAAGCGCTTTGAGTACCTTGAAGGTAGAAAAGCGCTATACAAGTATAACCCATTTATCATTTATTTATTTATTATCCATTCTATGTGTCATACTTGATCATTTTGCGATATTGCCATATTTTTGCTGAAAGGATTTAGTAGAGAACATCGACGATAAAGTTCGCAACTTTTGGTCGCTGATAAAAAAAGCCTTGCCTGTACCGGAAGTAGCGTGACGTCACAGGTTGAAGGGCTCCTCACATTTCCCCATTGTTTACAATGAAGTGAGAGCGATTCAGACCGAGAAATCGGCGATTACCCCATTAATTTGAGCGAGGATGAAAGATTTGTGGATGAGGAACGTGAGAGTGAAGGACTAGAGTGCAGTGCAGGACGTATCTTTTTTCGCTCTGACCGTAACTTAAGTACAAGGGTTCATTGGATTCCACACTCTCTCCTTTTTATATTGTGGATCACGGATTTGTATTTTAAACCACTTCGGATACTATATCCTCTTGAAAATGAGAGTCGAGAACGCGAAATGGACATTCACAGTGACTTTTATCTCCACGACAATACATCGGCGAAGCTCTTTAGCTACGTAGCTAACGTGATAGCATCGTGCTTAAATGCAGATAGAAACAAAATAAATAAACCCCTGACTGGAAGGATAGACAGAAAATCAACAATACTATTAAACCATGGACATGTAAATAAACGGTTAATGCTTTCCAGCTTGGCGAAGCTTAACAATGCTGTTGCTAACGACGCCATTGAAGCTAACTTAGCTACGGGACCTCGACAGAGCTATGCTAAAAACATTAGCTCTGCACCTACTCCAGCTCTCATCTGCTCATCAACACCCGTGCTCACCTGCGTTCCAGAGATCGGCGGCGCGACGAAGGACTTCACCCGATCACCGATGCGGTCGGCGGCCCGGAGACGGAGGAAGTCAAGGTGAGGACAGCGGTGCGGCGGCGGGCGTTGTAGCTTTTGACGACACCCCGGCCGCCATTAGAGTCGGCAAGAAACATATTTTTCCCCAAAGTTATGTACGTGACATGCACATAGCGCCACGCACGTACGGGCAAGCGATCAAATGTTTGGAAGCTAAAGCTATACTCACAGTAGCGCGTCTGCTATCCATCTCAAAATCCTCCTGGTTGTGTTGCTGTAGTCCGCCGCTAATACACCGATCCCACCTACAGCTTTCTCCTTTGCAGTCTTCATTGTTCATTAAACAAATTGCAAAAGATTCACCAACACAGATGTCCAGAATAATGTGGAATTTTCCGATGAAAACAGAGCTGTTTGTATTGGGACACAATGGTGTGCCAATACTTCCGTTCACTCCGTGACGTCACGCGCAAACGTCATCATACCGAGACGTTTTCAACCGGATATTTCCCGGGAAATTTAAAATTGCACTTTATAATTTAACCCGGCCATATTGGCATGTGTTGCAATGTTAAGATTTCATCATTGATATATAAACTATCAGACTGCGTGGTCGGTAGTAGTGGGTTTCAGTAGGCCTTTAAATTATTGACTTTCTGTGAACCATAAATGTACTGATACATTATTTACTGATAAAAAGCTAACATGTGATAAACCAGCAACATTTTTCAAATACAATGGTCCCCACACTCACGCAAGCTGCTGCTGAATCGCTTCTTCTGGAACGGCTCAGACATATTGCATGCATGCTGCTTTACACAGCTGCTGCCTCTCTGTTATGCTGCGGTACTGCATGCCCCCCCCCCCCCCCCCCCCCCCCCCCCCCCCCGATGCAGGGCTTTTCATCAAACATTGACCCCAAGTAGCCACCCCCTAATGGGAGACTTTAATGCCTAGCAGTGCTTTAAGCATCATTATACTTTCCTTTTTTGCATCCCTGATATTTATGTAGTGTCATCACAGAAAATGTAAAAGAAAACGCAAGACATGTAAACGTCTGACATCGTGACAGCTCCAACTAAGTGTCAGTGCAACGTTTGAGGCATACATTTGGGTGGAACAGTACCATTGACATGAAGTGTTAGAGGAGGGGTGGAGTTGCCAAAATTTGGACTTAAGTAAGATGAATGTCACTTTATAGCAGTGGTTGGGAACCTTTTTGACTGAGAAAGCCAAATATTTTAAAATGTTTTTCCGTGAGAGCCATATAATATTTTTTAACACTGAATACAACTAAATGCGTAAATTTTTAAGTAAGACCAACACTTTAGAGTATAATAAGTCTCTTATTTTTTGGGATAACATTGTTATTCTGAAGCAAACCAATAATTTAAAAAAATACTTCTTACCGTTAATGCAACTTCTTAAACAGGTGCGGTAGAAAACTGATAGAGGGAATAAAATGCATTAGAATGTTTTATATTTTGAACGTTATTTTTAACACTGTGATTACTGCTAATCGTGTTAAGCAATGTCAGTTAAGATTTATCTGAGAGCCAGATGCAGTCATCAAAAGAGCCTCATCTGGCTCGAGAGCTATAGGTTCCCTACCCTTGATTTAGAGTAGTATGACTGGGGTAAAACTAGAAAACAGTCATCCTAATAAATACTTTTGTGCAAACGCAAGTAAATAGTAACATAAGATTTATATAGTAGCTAATTTTTAATGGTACTTGCACTACAAACGTGTGTGTGTGGTGTGCATGTGAAAGACAGAGAGACTTGCTGTGCTCCAAAATATGCTCATTTAAAAGCCACTTATGACGTAATACCGGGCTATTGTTGGTGTATGCGTAATCAAAACATAAAAAAAAACATCTAAAACTTACTGCACCATGTTTATTGTAGATGGAAGTGGAATTCTTGTAGGCTGAAATTTGAACATTTCTATTGACGCATGACAGTGCATGATATAAATG
Source organism: Entelurus aequoreus (assembly GCF_033978785.1). NCBI lineage: Eukaryota > Metazoa > Chordata > Actinopteri > Syngnathiformes > Syngnathidae > Entelurus > Entelurus aequoreus. The sequence goes on along the minus strand of NC_084733.1, from coordinate 42,931,477 downwards.
CTCTTTTTCATGGCTTGTAAGTAAACATTGTAGAGCTGTGTATCTTCTAACACCGTCATGCTACTTTTCACAGTGTGTGGTACCTAGGGATGATGTTTGATAAGGAATTATCGAGTTTGAGCCTATTATCGAATCCTCTTATCGAATCCTCTTATCGAATCCTCTTATCGAACCGATTCCTTATCGATTCTCTTATCGAGTCCAGATAGGTTGTTGTATATGGAAGAAAACACACAATATTTGGTTTAACAAAAGCTCACTTTTATTATATAATAAAAAATAAAATCTAATAAATAAATAAATATTGACTGTTACTCACCTAAAAAAATAAAATAAAATAAATAAATATTGACTGTTGTTACCCAAAGTATATTAAGTGGATTTTTCAGAGAAACACATATATACAGTAACACAAAAACAACCTGTCTCTGTGATCACTATAGGTGTATAAATAATAATATAGTGTTAATAAAATCAGTACCTTGGGCACAAAACTGAAACTAAGTGCACTTCTGCTGCTATTTGACATAACTGTTTGTTATGATGCTTTGACATTTTTGCACTTTATTTCTTTATTGAAAGAAAATTCTATGAAGAGAAAAGTTATTTGCAAATCAATCAATCAATCAATCAATCAATGTTTATTTATATAGCCCTAAATCACAAGTGTCTCAAAGGGCTGTACAAGCCACAACGACATCCTCGGTACAGAGCCCACATACGGGCAAGGAAAACTCACCCCAGTGGGACGTCAATGTGAATGACTATGAGAAACCTTGGAGAGGACCGCATATGTGGGTAAGCATGCGTTTATAAGTTATTAAACTATCACACTATGCTTGATGGAAAACCTCAAGTTTAGTCGCACGCCATTTGCGTTCCAGCTTTCTACATGATCATTTCTGGGCTTTAGTTTCTTCTGTAAACCATGGGGTACGCCTTTTAGGGGCCCTTTTTAGCTTTAGCGGTGCTACAATATCAATGGTGTCGCGCAGGGCGTCATTAAAGTTGTTAGTGAGGTTATCAATAGAGCCCACATAATTTGGGAATGGTGCCATTACCGAAGGCAGTAGGTCAGTAAGAGTCGTCGTTGTGGCAGCATTAATGTTGCGGCTGCTATAGTAGTTATTATTATTATTATTAGTTTGTTGACAATGAGTCAGAACTTCGAATTTTATAAGGTAATGATCGGACATTACTTTAGTGTACAGGAGTATCGTAACTTTAGAGGTGGTGACACCCCTGACAAGCACTAGATATATCGTATTACCGTTGCGATGCGTGGGTTCATTTATTATTTGTGTAAGACCACAGCTATCAATTATAGTCTGGAGCGCCACGCATGGAGGGTCCGATGGGGTATTCATATGGATATTAAAGTCCCCCATTATGATTATATTGTCGGCGTGCGTCACTAGATCAGCAACAAACTCTGAGAATTCACTGATGAAGTCCGAATAGGGCCCAGGGGGGCGGTAGATAACAGCCAGGTGGAGAGGCAGCGGTGTGACAAACCTCAAAGTGAGCACCTCAAACGAGTTATATTTATTATTTAGGTTAGGTGTAAGATTATAGTTTTCATTGTATATTAGTGCGACACCCCCTCCCCTTTTAAGAGGTCGGGCAACATGTGTATTGGTATAGCCAGGAGGAGATGCTTCATTTAGCGCAAAAAAATCGTCTGG